>NW_027140389.1:304716-609432 GCF_036365525.1 Heterodontus francisci
ACCCAGTAACAAAGACATACACTGACACCAAGTCACAAAGAAATGCACTGATACCCAGTAACACAGACACACTCTTACACCAAGTAACACAGATACACTGACAGCAAGTAACAAAGACATGCACAGATACCCAGTAACACAGACACACACTTACACCAAGTAACAAAGACAGACACTGATACACAGTAACACAGACACACACTTACACCCAGTAACAAAGACTTACAATGACACCCAGTAACAAAGACATACACTGACACCAAGCAACGCAGACACACACGGACACCAAGTAACAAAGACACAGACTTACAGCAAGTAACACAGACGCACACTGACACCCAGTAACACAGACACACACTTACACCAAGTAACACAGACATACACTGACACCAAGTAACAAAGACAGACACAGATACCCAGTAACACAGGCACACACTTACACCAAGTAACACAGACATACACTGACACCAAGTAACAAAGACATGCACTGATACCCAGTAACACAGACATACACTTACACCAAGTAACAAAGACAGACAATTACACCAAGTAACAAAGACATACACTTACACAAAGTATTTTGACATACACTGACACCAAGTAACAAAGACAAACACCGATACCCAGTAACACAGACACACACTTACACCATGTAACACAAACATACACTGACACCAAGTAACAAAGTCATGTGCAGATACCCAGTAACACAGACACACACTTACACCAAGTAACAAAGAGAGACACTGATACCCAGTAACACAGACACACACTGACACCAAGTAACAAAGACATACGCTTACACCAAGTAAAAAAAACATACACTGATACACAGTCACACAGACACACACTTACACCAAGTAACAAAGACATACACTGACACCAAGTCACAAAGACACACACTGATACCCAGTAACACAGACGCACATTTACACCAAGTAACAAAGACATACACTTACACCAAGTAACACAGACATACAACTACACCAAGTATTTTGACATACACTGACACCCAGTAACAAAGACATTCACTGACAACAAGTCACAAACACATACAATGACACCAAGTATCAAAGACATACAATTACACCAAGTAACAAAGACACACACTTACACCAAGTAACAAAGACATACACTGAAAAGAAGTAACAAAGACACACACTTACAGCAAGTAACACAGACATACACTGACACCAAGTAACAAAGACAGACAATTACACAAAGTAACAAAGACATACACCTACACCAAGTATTTTTACATACACTGAGACAAAGTAACAAAGACATACACTGAAAAGAAGTAACAAAGACACACACTGACCCCCAGTAACACAGACACACACTGACCCCCAGTAACACAGACATACACTGATACCCAGTAACACAGACACACTCTTACACCAAGTAACAAAGACCTACACTGACACCAAGTAACAAAGACATACACTGATACCCAGTATCACAGACACTCACTTACACCAAGTCACAAAGACATACACTGACACCAAGTCACAAAGACACACACTGACACCCAGTAACAAAGACATACACTGACACCAAGTCACAAAGACATACACTGATACCCAGTAACACAGACACACACTTACACCAAGTAACACAGACATGCACTGACACCAAGTAACAAAGACATACACTGATACCCAGTAACACAGACAGTCTTACACCGAGATAGAAACACACACTGACCCCCAGTAACACAGACACACACTGACCCCCAGTAACACAGACATACACTGATACCCAGTAATACAGACACACACTTACACCAAGTAACAAAGACATAGACTGACACCAAGTCACAAAGACATACACTGACACCCAGTAACAAAGACATACACTGACACCAAGTCACAAAGACATACACTGATACCCAGTAACACAGACACACACTTACACCAAGTAACACAGACATACGCTGACAACAAGTAACAAAGACATACACTTACACCAAGTATTTTGACATACACTGACACCAAGTAACAAAGACATAAACTGATACCCAGTAACACAGACACACACTTACACCAAGTAACAAAGACATACAATGACACCAAGTCACAAAGACACACACTGACAACCAGTAACAAAGACATACAATGACACCAAGTCACAAAGACACACACTGACACCCAGTAACAAAGACATACACTGACACCAAGTCACAAAGACATACAGTGATACCCAGTAACACAGTCACACAGTTACAACAAGTAACACAGACATGCACTGACACCAAGTAACAAAGCCATACACTGATACCCAGTAACACAGACATACACTTACACCAAGTAACAAAGACATACACTGACACCAAGTCACAAAGACACATACTGACACCCAGTAACAAAGACATACACTGATACCCAGTAACACAGACACACACTTACACCAAGTAACACAGACATGCACTGACACCAAGTCACAAAGACACATACTGACACCAAGTAACAAAGACATACACTGATACCCAGTATCACAGACACTCACTGACACCAAGTCACAACGACACACACTGACACCCAGTAACAAAGACATACACTGACACCAAGTCACAAAGACATACACTGATACCCAGTAACACAGACACACACTTACACCAAGTAACACAGACATGCACTGACACCAAGTAACAAATACATACACTGATACCCAGTAACACAGACAGTCTTACACCTAGATAGAAACACACACTGACCCCCAGTAACACAGACACACACTGACCCCCAGTAACACAGACATACACTGATACCCAGTAATACAGACACACAATGACACCAAGTAACAAAGACATACACTGATACCCAGTAACACAGACACACACTTACACCAAGTAACAAAGACATACACTGACACCAAGTCACAAAGACATACACTGATACCCAGTAACACAGACACACACTTACACCAAGTAACACAGACATGCACTGACACCAAGTAACAAAGACATGCACTGATACCCAGTAACACAGACACACACTTACACCAAGTAACAAAGACAGACACTGATACCCAGTAACACAGTCACACACTTACACCAAGTAACAAAGACATACACTGACACCGAGTAACAAAGACATACACTGACACCCAGTAACACAGACACACACTGACACCCAGTAACACACACAAAGACACTGACACCAAGTAACACAGACATACACTGATACCAAGTCACAAAGACATACACTGATGCCCAGTAACACAGACACACACTGAAACCAAGTAACAAAGACATACACTGACACCAAGTAACAAAGACATACACTTACACCCAGTAACAAAGACATGCACTTACACCAAGTTACAAAGACATACACTGATACCCAGTAACACAGACACACACTTACACCAAGTAACACAGTCATACACTGACACCAAGTAACAAAGACATGCACTGATACCCAATAACATAGACACACACTTACACCAAGTAACAAAGACAGACACTGATACCCAGTAACACAGACACACACATACACCAAGTAACAAAGACATACACCGACACACAGTAACAAAGACATACACTTACACCAAGTATTTTGACATACACTGACACCAAGTAACAAAGACATACACTCATACCCAGTAACACAGACACACACTTACACCAAGTAACAAAGACATACACTGACACCAAGTCACAAAGACACACACTGACACCCAGTAACAAAGACATACACTGACACCAAGTCACAAAGACATGCACTGATACCCAGTAACACAGACACACTCTTACACCAAGTAACACAGACATACACTGACACCAAGTAACAAAGACATGCACAGATACCCAGTAACACAGACACACACTTACACCAAGTAACAAAGACAGACACTGATACCCAGTAACACAGACACACACTTACACCAAGTAACAAAGACATACACTGACACCCAGTAACAAAGACATACACTGACACCCAGTAACGCAGACACACACGGACACCAAGTAACAATGACACAGACTTACACCAAGTAACACAGATACACACTGACACCCAGTAACACAGACACACACTTACACCAAGTAACACAGACATACACTGACACCAAGTAACAAAGACAGACAATTACACCAAGTAACAAAGACATACACTTACACAAAGTATTTTGACATACACTGACACCAAGTAACAAAGACATACACTGATACCCAGTAACACAGACACACACTTACACCATGTAACACAAACATACACTGACACCAAGTAACAAAGTCATGTGCAGATACCCAGTAACACAGACACACACTTACACCAAGTAACAAAGACAGACACTGATACCCAATAACACAGACACACACTTACACCAAGTAACAAAGACATACACTGACACCCAGTAACACAGACATACACTTACACCAAGTAACAAAGACAGACACTGACACCCAGTAACAAAGACATACACTGACACCAAGTCACGAAGACACACACTGACACCCAGTAACAAAGACATACACTGACACCAAGTCTCAAAGACATACACTGATACCCAGTAACAAAGACACGCACTTACACCAAGTAACACAGACATATTCAGACACCAAGTAACAAAGAAATGCACTGATACCCAATAACACAGACACACACTTACACCAAGTAACAACGACAGACACTGATACCCAGTAACACAGACACACACTTACACCAAGTAACAAAGACATACACTGACACCCAGTAACACAGACACACACTGACATCCAGTAACACACACAAAGACACTGACACCAAGTAACACAGACATACACTGATACCAAGTCACAAAGACATACACTGATGCCCAGTAACACAGACACACACTGAAACCAAGTAACAAAGACATACACTGACACCAAGTAACAAAGACATACACTTACACCCAGTAACAAAGACATGCACTTACACCAAGTTACAAAGACATACACTGATACCCAGTAACACAGACACACACTTACACCAAGTAACACAGTCATACACTGACACCAAGTAACAAAGACATGCACTGATACCCAGTAACATAGACACACACTTACACCAAGTAACAAAGACAGACACTGATACCCAGTAACACAGACACACACATACACCAAGTAACAAAGACATACACCGACACACAGTAACAAAGACATACACTTACACCAAGTATTTTGACATACACTGACACCAAGTAACAAAGACATACACTCATACCCAGTAACACAGACACACACTTACACCAAGTAACAAAGACATACACTGACACCAAGTCACAAAGACACACACTGACACCCAGTAACAAAGACATACACTGACACCAAGTCACAAAGAAATGCACTGATACCCAGTAACACAGACACACTCTTACACCAAGTAACACAGATACACTGACAGCAAGTAACAAAGACATGCACAGATACCCAGTAACACAGACACACACTTACACCAAGTAACAAAGACAGACACTGATACACAGTAACACAGACACACACTTACACCCAGTAACAAAGACTTACAATGACACCCAGTAACAAAGACATACACTGACACCAAGCAACGCAGACACACACGGACACCAAGTAACAAAGACACAGACTTACAGCAAGTAACACAGACGCACACTGACACCCAGTAACACAGACACACACTTACACCAAGTAACACAGACATACACTGACACCAAGTAACAAAGACAGACACAGATACCCAGTAACACAGGCAGACACTTACACCAAGTAACACAGACATACACTGACACCAAGTAACAAAGACATGCACTGATACCCAGTAACACAGACATACACTTACACCAAGTAACAAAGACAGACAATTACACCAAGTAACAAAGACATACACTTACACAAAGTATTTTGACATACACTGACACCAAGTAACAAAGACATACACCGATACCCAGTAACACAGACACACACTTACACCATGTAACACAAACATACACTGACACCAAGTAACAAAGTCATGTGCAGATACCCAGTAACACAGACACACACTTACACCAAGTAACAAAGAGAGACACTGATACCCAGTAACACAGACACACACTGACACCAAGTAACAAAGACATACGCTTACACCAAGTAAAAAAAACATACACTGATACACAGTCACACAGACACACACTTACACCAAGTAACAAAGACATACACTGACACCAAGTCACAAAGACACACACTGATACCCAGTAACACAGACGCACATTTACACCAAGTAACAAAGACATACACTTACACCAAGTAACACAGACATACAACTACACCAAGTATTTTGACATACACTGACACCCAGTAACAAAGACATTCACTGACAACAAGTCACAAACACATACAATGACACCAAGTATCAAAGACATACAATTACACCAAGTAACAAAGACACACACTTACACCAAGTAACAAAGACATACACTGAAAAGAAGTAACAAAGACACACACTTACAGCAAGTAACACAGACATATACTGACACCAAGTAACAAAGACAGACAATTACACAAAGTAACAAAGACATACACCTACACCAAGTATTTTTACATACACTGAGACAAAGTAACAAAGACATACACTGAAAAGAAGTAACAAAGACACACACTGACCCCCAGTAACACAGACACACACTGACCCCCAGTAACACAGACATACACTGATACCCAGTAACACAGACACACTCTTACACCAAGTAACAAAGACCTACACTGACACCAAGTAACAAAGACATACACTGATACCCAGTATCACAGACACTCACTTACACCAAGTCACAAAGACATACACTGACACCAAGTCACAAAGACACACACTGACACCCAGTAACAAAGACATACACTGACACCAAGTCACAAAGACATACACTGATACCCAGTAACACAGACACACACTTACACCAAGTAACACAGACATGCACTGACACCAAGTAACAAAGACATACACTGATACCCAGTAACACAGACAGTCTTACACCGAGATAGAAACACACACTGACCCCCAGTAACACAGACACACACTGACCCCCAGTAACACAGACATACACTGATACCCAGTAATACAGACACACACTTACACCAAGTAACAAAGACATAGACTGACACCAAGTCACAAAGACATACACTGACACCCAGTAACAAAGACATACACTGACACCAAGTCACAAAGACATACACTGATACCCAGTAACACAGACACACACTTACACCAAGTAACAAAGACATACAATGACACCAAGTCACAAAGACACACACTGACAACCAGTAACAAAGACATACAATGACACCAAGTCACAAAGACACACACTGACACCCAGTAACAAAGACATACACTGACACCAAGTCACAAAGACATACAGTGATACCCAGTAACACAGTCACACAGTTACAACAAGTAACACAGACATGCACTGACACCAAGTAACAAAGCCATACACTGATACCCAGTAACACAGACATACACTTACACCAAGTAACAAAGACATACACTGACACCAAGTCACAAAGACACATACTGACACCCAGTAACAAAGACATACACTGACACCAAGTCACAAAGACATACACTGATACCCAGTAACACAGTCACACAGTTACAACAAGTAACACAGACATATACTGACACCAAGTAACAAAGACATACACTGATACCCAGTATCACAGACACTCACTGACACCAAGTCACAACGACACACACTGACACCCAGTAACAAAGACATACACTGACACCAAGTCACAAAGACATACACTGATACCCAGTAACACAGACACACACTTACACCAAGTAACACAGACATGCACTGACACCAAGTAACAAATACATACACTGATACCCAGTAACACAGACAGTCTTACACCTAGATAGAAACACACACTGACCCCCAGTAACACAGACACACACTGACCCCCAGTAACACAGACATACACTGATACCCAGTAATACAGACACACAATGACACCAAGTAACAAAGACATACACTGATACCCAGTAACACAGACACACACTTACACCAAGTAACAAAGACATACACTGACACCAAGTCACAAAGACATACACTGATACCCAGTAACACAGACACACACTTACACCAAGTAACACAGACATGCACTGACACCAAGTAACAAAGACATGCACTGATACCCAGTAACACAGACACACACTTACACCAAGTAACAAAGACAGACACTGATACCCAGTAACACAGTCACACACTTACACCAAGTAACAAAGACATACACTGACACCGAGTAACAAAGACATACACTGACACCCAGTAACACAGACACACACTGACACCCAGTAACACACACAAAGACACTGACACCAAGTAACACAGACATACACTGATACCAAGTCACAAAGACATACACTGATGCCCAGTAACACAGACACACACTGAAACCAAGTAACAAAGACATACACTGACACCAAGTAACAAAGACATACACTTACACCCAGTAACAAAGACATGCACTTACACCAAGTAACAAAGACAGACACTGATACCCAGTAACACAGACACACACATACACCAAGTAACAAAGACATACACCGACACACAGTAACAAAGACATACACTTACACCAAGTATTTTGACATACACTGACACCAAGTAACAAAGACATACACTCATACCCAGTAACACAGACACACACTTACACCAAGTAACAAAGACATACACTGACACCAAGTCACAAAGACACACACTGACACCCAGTAACAAAGACATACACTGACACCAAGTCACAAAGACATGCACTGATACCCAGTAACACAGACACACTCTTACACCAAGTAACACAGACATACACTGACACCAAGTAACAAAGACATGCACAGATACCCAGTAACACAGACACACACTTACACCAAGTAACAAAGACAGACACTGATACCCAGTAACACAGACACACACTTACACCAAGTAACAAAGACATACACTGACACCCAGTAACAAAGACATACACTGACACCCAGTAACGCAGACACACACGGACACCAAGTAACAATGACACAGACTTACACCAAGTAACACAGATACACACTGACACCCAGTAACACAGACACACACTTACACCAAGTAACACAGACATACACTGACACCAAGTAACAAAGACATACACTGATACCCAGTAACAAAGACATACACTGACACCAAGTCACAAAGAAATGCACTGATACCCAGTAACACAGACACACTCTTACACCAAGTAACACAGATACACTGACAGCAAGTAACAAAGACATGCACAGATACCCAGTAACACAGACACACACTTACACCAAGTAACAAAGACAGACACTGATACACAGTAACACAGACACACACTTACACCCAGTAACAAAGACTTACAATGACACCCAGTAACAAAGACATACACTGACACCAAGCAACGCAGACACACACGGACACCAAGTAACAAAGACACAGACTTACAGCAAGTAACACAGACGCACACTGACACCCAGTAACACAGACACACACTTACACCAAGTAACACAGACATACACTGACACCAAGTAACAAAGACAGACACAGATACCCAGTAACACAGGCACACACTTACACCAAGTAACACAGACATACACTGACACCAAGTAACAAAGACATGCACTGATACCCAGTAACACAGACATACACTTACACCAAGTAACAAAGACAGACAATTACACCAAGTAACAAAGACATACACTTACACAAAGTATTTTGACATACACTGACACCAAGTAACAAAGACATACACCGATACCCAGTAACACAGACACACACTTACACCATGTAACACAAACATACACTGACACCAAGTAACAAAGTCATGTGCAGATACCCAGTAACACAGACACACACTTACACCAAGTAACAAAGAGAGACACTGATACCCAGTAACACAGACACACACTGACACCAAGTAACAAAGACATACGCTTACACCAAGTAAAAAAAACATACACTGATACACAGTCACACAGACACACACTTACACCAAGTAACAAAGACATACACTGACACCAAGTAACAAAGACATACACTTACACCCAGTAACAAAGACATGCACTTACACCAAGTTACAAAGACATACACTGATACCCAGTAACACAGACACACACTTACACCAAGTAACACAGTCATACACTGACACCAAGTAACAAAGACATGCACTGATACCCAATAACATAGACACACACTTACACCAAGTAACAAAGACAGACACTGATACCCAGTAACACAGACACACACATACACCAAGTAACAAAGACATACACCGACACACAGTAACAAAGACATACACTTACACCAAGTATTTTGACATACACTGACACCAAGTAACAAAGACATACACTCATACCCAGTAACACAGACACACACTTACACCAAGTAACAAAGACATACACTGACACCAAGTCACAAAGACACACACTGACACCCAGTAACAAAGACATACACTGACACCAAGTCACAAAGACATGCACTGATACCCAGTAACACAGACACACTCTTACACCAAGTAACACAGACATACACTGACACCAAGTAACAAAGACATGCACAGATACCCAGTAACACAGACACACACTTACACCAAGTAACAAAGACAGACACTGATACCCAGTAACACAGACACACACTTACACCAAGTAACAAAGACATACACTGACACCCAGTAACAAAGACATACACTGACACCCAGTAACGCAGACACACACGGACACCAAGTAACAATGACACAGACTTACACCAAGTAACACAGATACACACTGACACCCAGTAACACAGACACACACTTACACCAAGTAACACAGACATACACTGACACCAAGTAACAAAGACAGACAATTACACCAAGTAACAAAGACATACACTTACACAAAGTATTTTGACATACACTGACACCAAGTAACAAAGACATACACTGATACCCAGTAACACAGACACACACTTACACCATGTAACACAAACATACACTGACACCAAGTAACAAAGTCATGTGCAGATACCCAGTAACACAGACACACACTTACACCAAGTAACAAAGACAGACACTGATACCCAATAACACAGACACACACTTACACCAAGTAACAAAGACATACACTGACACCCAGTAACACAGACATACACTTACACCAAGTAACAAAGACAGACACTGACACCCAGTAACAAAGACATACACTGACACCAAGTCACGAAGACACACACTGACACCCAGTAACAAAGACATACACTGACACCAAGTCTCAAAGACATACACTGATACCCAGTAACAAAGACACGCACTTACACCAAGTAACACAGACATATTCAGACACCAAGTAACAAAGAAATGCACTGATACCCAATAACACAGACACACACTTACACCAAGTAACAACGACAGACACTGATACCCAGTAACACAGACACACACTTACACCAAGTAACAAAGACATACACTGACACCCAGTAACACAGACACACACTGACATCCAGTAACACACACAAAGACACTGACACCAAGTAACACAGACATACACTGATACCAAGTCACAAAGACATACACTGATGCCCAGTAACACAGACACACACTGAAACCAAGTAACAAAGACATACACTGACACCAAGTAACAAAGACATACACTTACACCCAGTAACAAAGACATGCACTTACACCAAGTTACAAAGACATACACTGATACCCAGTAACACAGACACACACTTACACCAAGTAACACAGTCATACACTGACACCAAGTAACAAAGACATGCACTGATACCCAGTAACATAGACACACACTTACACCAAGTAACAAAGACAGACACTGATACCCAGTAACACAGACACACACATACACCAAGTAACAAAGACATACACCGACACACAGTAACAAAGACATACACTTACACCAAGTATTTTGACATACACTGACACCAAGTAACAAAGACATACACTCATACCCAGTAACACAGACACACACTTACACCAAGTAACAAAGACATACACTGACACCAAGTCACAAAGACACACACTGACACCCAGTAACAAAGACATACACTGACACCAAGTCACAAAGAAATGCACTGATACCCAGTAACACAGACACACTCTTACACCAAGTAACACAGATACACTGACAGCAAGTAACAAAGACATGCACAGATACCCAGTAACACAGACACACACTTACACCAAGTAACAAAGACAGACACTGATACACAGTAACACAGACACACACTTACACCCAGTAACAAAGACTTACAATGACACCCAGTAACAAAGACATACACTGACACCAAGCAACGCAGACACACACGGACACCAAGTAACAAAGACACAGACTTACAGCAAGTAACACAGACGCACACTGACACCCAGTAACACAGACACACACTTACACCAAGTAACACAGACATACACTGACACCAAGTAACAAAGACAGACACAGATACCCAGTAACACAGGCACACACTTACACCAAGTAACACAGACATACACTGACACCAAGTAACAAAGACATGCACTGATACCCAGTAACACAGACATACACTTACACCAAGTAACAAAGACAGACAATTACACCAAGTAACAAAGACATACACTTACACAAAGTATTTTGACATACACTGACACCAAGTAACAAAGACATACACCGATACCCAGTAACACAGACACACACTTACACCATGTAACACAAACATACACTGACACCAAGTAACAAAGTCATGTGCAGATACCCAGTAACACAGACACACACTTACACCAAGTAACAAAGAGAGACACTGATACCCAGTAACACAGACACACACTGACACCAAGTAACAAAGACATACGCTTACACCAAGTAAAAAAAACATACACTGATACACAGTCACACAGACACACACTTACACCAAGTAACAAAGACATACACTGACACCAAGTCACAAAGACACACACTGATACCCAGTAACACAGACGCACATTTACACCAAGTAACAAAGACATACACTTACACCAAGTAACACAGACATACAACTACACCAAGTATTTTGACATACACTGACACCCAGTAACAAAGACATTCACTGACAACAAGTCACAAACACATACAATGACACCAAGTATCAAAGACATACAATTACACCAAGTAACAAAGACACACACTTACACCAAGTAACAAAGACATACACTGAAAAGAAGTAACAAAGACACACACTTACAGCAAGTAACACAGACATACACTGACACCAAGTAACAAAGACAGACAATTACACAAAGTAACAAAGACATACACCTACACCAAGTATTTTTACATACACTGAGACAAAGTAACAAAGACATACACTGAAAAGAAGTAACAAAGACACACACTGACCCCCAGTAACACAGACACACACTGACCCCCAGTAACACAGACATACACTGATACCCAGTAACACAGACACACTCTTACACCAAGTAACAAAGACCTACACTGACACCAAGTAACAAAGACATACACTGATACCCAGTATCACAGACACTCACTTACACCAAGTCACAAAGACATACACTGACACCAAGTCACAAAGACACACACTGACACCCAGTAACAAAGACATACACTGACACCAAGTCACAAAGACATACACTGATACCCAGTAACACAGACACACACTTACACCAAGTAACACAGACATGCACTGACACCAAGTAACAAAGACATACACTGATACCCAGTAACACAGACAGTCTTACACCGAGATAGAAACACACACTGACCCCCAGTAACACAGACACACACTGACCCCCAGTAACACAGACATACACTGATACCCAGTAATACAGACACACACTTACACCAAGTAACAAAGACATAGACTGACACCAAGTCACAAAGACATACACTGACACCCAGTAACAAAGACATACACTGACACCAAGTCACAAAGACATACACTGATACCCAGTAACACAGACACACACTTACACCAAGTAACACAGACATACGCTGACAACAAGTAACAAAGACATACACTTACACCAAGTATTTTGACATACACTGACACCAAGTAACAAAGACATAAACTGATACCCAGTAACACAGACACACACTTACACCAAGTAACAAAGACATACAATGACACCAAGTCACAAAGACACACACTGACAACCAGTAACAAAGACATACAATGACACCAAGTCACAAAGACACACACTGACACCCAGTAACAAAGACATACACTGACACCAAGTCACAAAGACATACAGTGATACCCAGTAACACAGTCACACAGTTACAACAAGTAACACAGACATGCACTGACACCAAGTAACAAAGCCATACACTGATACCCAGTAACACAGACATACACTTACACCAAGTAACAAAGACATACACTGACACCAAGTCACAAAGACACATACTGACACCCAGTAACAAAGACATACACTGACACCAAGTCACAAAGACATACACTGATACCCAGTAACACAGTCACACAGTTACAACAAGTAACACAGACATATACTGACACCAAGTAACAAAGACATACACTGATACCCAGTATCACAGACACTCACTGACACCAAGTCACAACGACACACACTGACACCCAGTAACAAAGACATACACTGACACCAAGTCACAAAGACATACACTGATACCCAGTAACACAGACACACACTTACACCAAGTAACACAGACATGCACTGACACCAAGTAACAAATACATACACTGATACCCAGTAACACAGACAGTCTTACACCTAGATAGAAACACACACTGACCCCCAGTAACACAGACACACACTGACCCCCAGTAACACAGACATACACTGATACCCAGTAATACAGACACACAATGACACCAAGTAACAAAGACATACACTGATACCCAGTAACACAGACACACACTTACACCAAGTAACAAAGACATACACTGACACCAAGTCACAAAGACATACACTGATACCCAGTAACACAGACACACACTTACACCAAGTAACACAGACATGCACTGACACCAAGTAACAAAGACATGCACTGATACCCAGTAACACAGACACACACTTACACCAAGTAACAAAGACAGACACTGATACCCAGTAACACAGTCACACACTTACACCAAGTAACAAAGACATACACTGACACCGAGTAACAAAGACATACACTGACACCCAGTAACACAGACACACACGGACACCAAGTAAAAAAGACACACACTTACACCAAGTAACACAGACACACACTGACACCCAGCAACACAAACAAATACACTGACACCAAGTAACACAGACATAAACTGACACCAAGTAACAAAGACATACACTGATACCCAGTAACACAGGCACACACTGACACCAAGTAACAAAGACACACAGTGGCGCAGTGGTTAGCACCGCAGCCTCACAGCTCCAGGGACCCGGGTTCGATTCCGGGTACTGCCTGTGTGGAGTTTGCAAGTTCTCCCTGTGTCTGCGTGGGTTTCCTCCGGGTGCTCCGGTTTCCTCCCACAAGCCAAAAGACTTGCAGGTTGATAGGTAAATTGGCCATTACAAATTGTCACTAGTATAGGTAGTTGGTAGGGAAATATAGGGACAGGTGGGGATGTGGTAGGAATATGGGATTAGTGTAGGATTAGTATAAATGGGTGGTTGATGTTCGGCACTGACTCGGTGGGCCGAAGGGCCTGTTTCAGTGCTGTATCTCTAATCTAATCTGAAGTAACAATGACATACACTGACACCAAGTAACAAAGACACACACTTACACCAAGTAACAAAGACATACACTTACACCAAGGAACAAAGACAAACACTGACACCAAGTCACAAACACAGACACTGACACCAAGTAACAAAGACATACAATTGCTGCAAGTAACAAAGACATACACTGATACCCAGTAACACAGACACACACTGACACCCAGTTAGAAACACACACTGACCCCCAGTAACACAGACACACACTGACCCCCCGTAACAGAGACATACACTGATACACAGTAACACAGACACACACTTACTCCAAGTAACAAAGACATACACTGACACCAAGTAACAAAGACATACACAGATACCCAGTAACACAGACAAACACTTACACCAAGTAACAAAGACAGACACTGACACCCAGTAACACACTGACACCCAGTAACACAAACAAACACACTGACACCCGGTAACACAGGCACACACTGACACCAAGTAACAAAGACATACACTGATGCCCAGGCACACACTGGGTGGACACATTGGCGCAGTTGTTAGCACCGCAGCCGCACAGCTCCAGGGACCCGGGTTCGATTCTGGGTACTGCCTGTGCGGAGTTTGCAAGTTCTCCCTGTGTTTGCGTGGGTTTCCTCCGGGTGCTCCTGTTTCCTCCCACATGCCAAAGACTTGCAGGTTGATAGGTTAACTGGCCTTTATAGATTGCCCCGAGTATAGGTAGGGGGTAGGGAAAGATATAGGGACTGGTGGGGATGTTATTAGAATATGGGATTTGTGTAGGATTAGTATAAATGGGTGGTTTATGGTCGGCACAGACTCGGTGGGCCGAAGGGCCTGTTTAAGTGCTGTGTCTCCAAACGAAACTAAATGCTGACACCTAGTGTCACAGACACACACTGACACCCAGTAACACACACTGATACACAGTAACAAAGACACACACTGACACCAAGTAACAAAGACACACACTTACCTCAGGTAACACAGACATACACTGACACCAAGTAACAAAGACATACACTGTTACCCAGTAACACAGACACACACTTAAACCAAGTTACAAAGAGATACACTGATACCAAGTAACACAGGCACACACTGACACCAAGTAACAAAGACATACACTGTTACCCAGTAACACAGACACACATTTACACCAAGTAACAAAGACAGACACTGACACCAAGTAACACAGACATACACTGACACCAAGTAACAAAGACATACACTGATACCAAGTAACAAAGACATACACTGACACCAAGTAACAAAGACATACACTGACAACAAGTCACAAAGACATACAATTACACCAAGTAACAAAGACACACACTTACACCAAGTAACACAGACATACACTGACACCAAGTCACAAAGACATACACTGTTACCCAGTAACACAGACACACACTTACACCAAGTAACAAAGACATACAATGACACCAAGTCACTAAGACACATACTGACACCCAGTAACAAAGACATACACTGACACCAAGTCACAAAGACATACACTGATACCCAGTAACACAGTCACACAGTTACAACAAGTAACACAGACATACACTGACACCAAGTAACAAAGACATACACTGATACCCAGTAACACAGACACACACTTACACCAAGTAACAAACACAGACACTGATAACCAGTTACACAGACACGCACTTACACCATGTAACAAAGACATACACTGACACCAGGTAACAAATACATTCACAGACACCCAGTAACGCAGACAGACACGGACACCAAGTGACACAGACACACACTGACATCCAGTAACACAGACACACACTTACACCAAGTAACAAAGACAGACACTGACACAAAGTAACAAAGACATACGCTGACACCAAGTAACAAAGACATACAGCGATACCCAGTAACGCAGACACACACTTACACCATGTAACAAAGACATACACTGACACCAAGTCACAAAGACACAAACTGACACCCAGTAACAAAGACATACACTGACACCAAGTCACAAAGACATACACTGATACCCAGTAACACAGACACACACTTACACCAAGTAAGACAGACATACACTGACACCAAGTAACAAAGATATACACTGATACCCTGTAACACAGACACACACTTACACAAAGTAACAAAGACAGACACTGATACTCAGTAACACAGACACACACATAGACCAAGTAACAAAGAATGCACTGACACCCAGTAACAAAGACATACACTGACACCCAGTAACATAGACACACACGGCCACCAAGTAACAAAGACACACACTTACACCAAGTAACACAGACACACACTGACACCCAGTAACACAGACACACAGTTACACCAAGTACCACAGACATACACTGACACCAAGTAACAAAGACATACACTGATACCCAGTAACACAGACACACACTTACACCAAGTAACACAGACATACACTGACACCAAGCAACAAAGACATACACTGATACCCAGTAACAAAGACACACTTACACCAAGTAACAAAGACAGACACTGATACCCAGTACCACAGTTACACACTTACACCAATTAACAAAGACATACACTGATACCCAGTAACACAGACACACACTTACACCAAGTAACACAGACATACACTGACACCAAGTAACAAAGACATGCACTGACACCAAGTAACAAAGTCATACACTTACACCAAGTAACAAAGACGCACACTTACACCAAGTAACACAGACATACACTGACACCAAGTAACAAAGACAGACAATTACACCAAGTAACAAAGTCACACACTTACACCAAGTAACAAAGACAGACACTGATACCCAGTACCACAGTCACACACTTACACCAATTAACAAAGACATACACTGATACCCAGTAACACAGGCACAGACTTACACCAAGTAATACAGACATACACTGACACCAAGTAACAAAGACAGACAATTACACCAAGTAACAAAGTCACACACTTACACCAAGTATTTTGACATACCCTGACACCAAGTAACAAAGACATACACTGATACCCAATAACACAGACACACACTTACACCAAGTAACAAAGACATACACTGACACCAGGTAACAAAGACATACACTGACACACAGTAACACAGACACACACATAGACCAAGTAACAAAGACAGACACTGATACTCAGTAACACAGACACACACATAGACCAAGTAACAAAGAATGCACTGACACCCAGTAACAAAGACATACTCTGACACCCAGTAACATAGACACACACGGCCACCAAGTAACAAAGACACACACTTACACCAAGTAACACAGACACACACTGACACCCAGTAACACAGACACACAGTTACACCAAGTACCACAGACATACACTGACACCAAGTAACAAAGACATACACTGATACCCAGTAACAAAGACACACTTACACCAAGTAACAAAGACAGACACTGATACCCAGTACCACAGTTACACACTTACACCAATTAACAAAGACATACACTGATACCCAGTAACACAGACACACACTTACACCAAGTAACACAGACATACACTGACACCAAGTAACAAAGAAATACACTGATACCCAGTAACAAAGACACACGCTTACACCAAGTAACAAAGACATACACTGATACCCAGTCCCACAGTCACACACTTACACCAATTAACAAAGACATACACTGATACCCAGTAACACAGGCACAGACTTACACCAAGTAACACAGACATACACTGACACCAAGTAACAAAGACATGCACTGACACCAAGTAACAAAGTCATACACTTACACCAAGTAACAAAGACGCACACTTACACCAAGTAACACAGACATACACTGACACCAAGTAACAAAGACAGACAATTACACCAAGTAACAAAGTCACACACTTACACCAAGTATTTTGACATACCCTGACACCAAGTAACAAAGACATACACTGATACCCAATAACACAGACACACACTTACACCAAGTAACAAAGACATACACTGACACCAGGTAACAAAGACATACACTGACACACAGTAACACAGACACACACGGACTCCAAGTAACACAGACACACACTGACACACAGTAACACAGACACACACTTACACCAAGTAACAAAGACATACACTGACACCAAGTAACAAAGACATACACTTACACCAAGTAACAAAGACATACACTGACACCAAGTAACACAGACACACACTTACACCATGTAACAAAGACATACACTGACACCATGTAACAAAGACATACACTGACACCAAGTAACAAAGACATACACTTACACCAAGTAACAAAGACATACACTGACACCAAATAACAAAGACATACACTGATGCACAGTAACACAGACACACACTTACACCAAGTAACAAAGACATACACTGATACCCAGTAACACAGACACACACTTACAGCATGTAACACAGACATACGCTTACACCAAGTAACAAAGTCATACACTTACACCAAGTAACACAGACATACACTGACACCTGGTAACAAAGACATACTCTGACACCAAGTCACAAAGACACTCACTGACACCCAGTAACAAAGACATACACTGACACCAAGTCACAAAGACATACACTGATCCCCAGTAACACAGTCACACAGTTACAACAAGTAACACAGACATGCACTGACACCAAGTAACAAAGTCATACACTGATACCCAGTAACACAGACATACACTTACACCAAGTAACAAAGACATACACTGACACCAAGTCACAAAGACACATACTGACACCCAGTAACAAAGACATACACTGACACCAAGTCACAAAGACATACACTGATTCCCAGTAACACAGACACACACTTACACCAAGGAAGACAGACATACACGAACACCAAGTAACAAAGATATACACTGATACCCAGTAACACAGACACACACTTACACAAAGTAACAAAGACAGACACTGATTCTCAGTAACACAGACACACACATACACCAAGTAACAAAGAATGTACTTACACCCAGTAACAAAGACATACACTGACACCCAGTAACACAGACACACACGGACGCCAAGTAACAAAGACACACACTTACACCAAGTAGCACAGACACACACTGACACCCAGTAACACAGACACACAGTTACACCAAGTACCACAGACATACACTGACACCAAGTAACAAAGACATACACTGATACCCAGTAACACAGACACACACTTGCACCAAGTAACAAACACAGACACTGATACCCAGTTACACAGACACGCACTTACACCATGTAACAAAGACATACACTGACACCAGGTAACAAAGACATTCACTGACACCCAGTAACACAGACAGACACGGACACCAAGTAACACAGACACACACTGACATCCAGTAACACAGACACACACTTACACCAAGTAACAAAGACAGACACTGAAACAAAGTAACAAAGACATACACTGACACCAAGTCACAAAGACACAAACTGACACCCAGTAACAAAGACATACACTGACACCAAGTCACAAAGACATACACTGATACCCAGTAACACAGACACACACTTACACCAAGTAAGGCAGACATACACTGACACCAAGTAACAAAGATATACACTGATACCCTGTAACACAGACACACACTTACACAAAGTAACAAAGACAGACACTGATACTCAGTAAAACAGACACACACATACACCAAGTAACAAAGAATGCACTGACACCCAGTAACAAAGACATAAACTGACACCCAGTAACACAGACACACACGGACACCAAGTAACTAAGACACACACTTACACCAAGTAACACAGACACACACTGACACCCAGTAACACAGACACACAGTTACACCAAGTACAACAGACATACACTGACACCAAGTAACAAAGACATACACTGATACCCAGTAACACAGACACACACTTACACCAAGTAACACAGACATACACTGACACCAAGTAACAAAGACATACACTGATACCCAGTAACAAAGACATACATTGACACCAAGTCACAAAGACATACACTGATACCCAGTAACACAGTCACACAGTTTCAACAAGTAACACAGACATGCACTGACACCAAGTAACAAAGACATACACTGATACCCAGTAACACAGACACACACTTACACCAAGTAACAAAGACATACACTGACACCAAGTCACAAAGACACATACTGACACCAAGTCACAAAGACACATACTGACACCAAGTCACAAAGACATACACTGATACCCAGTAACACAGTCACACAGTTACAACAAGTAACACAGACATACACTGACACCAAGTAACAAAGACATACACTGATACCCAGTAACACAGACACACACTTACACCAAGTAACAAACACAGACACTGATACCCAGTTACACAGACACGCACTTACACCATGTAACAAAGACATACACTGACACCAGGTAACAAAGACATTCACTGACACCCAGTAACACAGACAGACACGGACACCAAGTAACACAGACACACACTGACATCCAGTAACACAGACACACACTTACACCAAGTAACAAAGACAGACACTGACACAAAGTAACAAAGACATACGCTGACACCAAGTAACAAAGACATGCACCGATATCCAGTAACACAGACACACACTTACGCCATGTAACAAAGACATACACTGACACCAAGTCACAAAGACACAAACTGACACCCAGTAACAAAGACATACACTGACACCAAGTCACAAAGACATACACTGATACCCAGTAACACAGACACACACTTACACCAAGTAAGACAGACATACACTGACACCAAGTAACAAAGATATACACTGATACCCAGTAACACAGACACACACTTACACAAAGTAACAAAGACAGACACTGATACTCAGTAACACAGACACACACATACACCAAGTAACAAAGAATGCACTGACACCCAGTAACAAAGACATACACTGACACACAGTAACACAGACACACACGGACACCAAGTAACAAAGACATACACTTACACCAAGTAACACAGACACACACTGACACCCAGTAACACAGACACACCGTTACACCAAGTACCACAGACATACACTGACACCAAGTAACAAAGACATACACTGATACCCAGTAACACAGACACACACTTACACCAAGTAACACAGACATACACTGACACCAAGTAACAAAGACATACACTGATACCCAGTAACAAAGACACACACTTACACCAAGTAACAAAGACAGACACTGATACCCTGTACCACAGTCACACACTTACACCAATTAACAAAGACATACACTGATACCCAGTAACACAGGCACAGACTTACACCAAGTAACACAGCCATACACTGACACCAAGTAACAAAGACATGCACTGACACCAAGTAACAAAGACATACACTTACACCAAGTAACAAAGACACACACTTACACCAAGTAACACAGACATACACTGACACCAAGTAACAAAGACAGACAATTACACCAAGTAACAAAGTCACACACTTACACCTAGTATTTTGACATACACTGACACCAAGTAACAAAGAAATACACTGACACCAAGTCACAAAGACACACACTGACACCCAGTAACAAAGACATACACTGATACCAAGTCGCAAAGACATACACTGATACCCAGTAACAGAGACCCACACTTACACCAAGTAAGACAGACATACACTGACACCAAGCTGCAAAGACATACACCGATACGCAAGAACACAGAGACACACTTACACCAAGTAACAAAGACAGACACAGATACTCAGTAACACAGACACACACTTACACCAAGTAACAAAGAATAAACTGACACCCAGTAACAAAGACATACACTGACACCCAGTAACACAGACAAACACAGACACCAAGAAACGAAGACATACACTTACACCAAGTAACACAGACACACACTGACACCCAGTAACACAGACAGACACTTACACCAAGTAACAAAGACATACACTGACACCAAGTAACAAAGACATACACTGACACCCAGTAACACAGACTCACACAAACACCAAGTAACGAAGACATACACTTACACCAAGTAACACAGACACACACTGACACCCAGTAACACAGACAGACAATTACACCAAATAACTAAGACATGCACTGATACCCAGTAACACAGACACACACTTACACCAAGTAACAAAGACACACACTTCCACCAAGTATTTTGACATACACTGACAGCAAGTAACAAAGACATACACTGATACCCAGTAACACAGACATACACTTACACCAAGTAACAAAGACATACATTGACACCAAGTAACAAAGATACACGCTGACACCCAGTAACAAAGACATACACTGACACCAAGTCACAAAGACATACACTGATACCCAGTAACACAGTCACAGAGTTACAACAAGTAACACAGACATACACTGACACCAAGTAACAAAGACATACACTGATACCCAGTAACACAGACACACACTTACACCAAGTAACAAACACAGACACTGATACCCAGTAACACAGACAGGCACTTACAACATGTAACAAAGACATACACTGACACCAGGTAACAAAGACATTCACTGACACCCAGTAACACAGACACACACGGACACCAAGTAACACAGACACACTCTGACACCCAGTAACACAGACACACACTTACACCAAGTAACAAAGACATACACTGACACCAAGCAACAAAGACATACACTGACACCAAGTAACAAAGACATACACTGATACCCAGTAACACAGACACACTCTTACACCAGGTAACACAGACATACACTGACACCAAGTAACAAAGACATACACTGACACCAAGTAACAAAGACATAATCTGATACCCAGTAACACAGACACACACTTACACAAAGTAACAAAGACATACACTGATACCCAGTAACACAGACACACACTTACACCATGTAACACAGACATATGCTTACACCAAGTAACAAAGACACACACTTACACCAAGTAACAGACATACAATGACACCCAGTAACACAGACAGACAATTACACCAAGTAACAAAGACATACACTAACACCAAGTATTTTGACATACACAGACAGCAAGTAACAAAGACATACACTGATACCCAGTAACACAGACATACACTTACACGAAGTAACAAAGACATACACTGACACCAAGTCACAAAGACACACACTGACACCCAGTAACAAAGACATACACTGACACCAAGTAACAAAGACATACACTGATACCCAGTAACACAGTCACACAGTTACAACAAGTAACACAGACATACACTACACCAAGTAACAAAGACATACACTGATACCCAGTAACACAGGCACTCACTTACACCAAGTAACACAGACATACACTGACACCAAGTAACAAAGACACACATTTACACCAAGTAACACAGACATACACTGACACCAAGTAACAAAGACAGACAATTACACCAAGTAACAAAGACATACACTCACACAAGGAACAAAGACATACCCTGATACCAGTAACACAGACACACACTTACAACAGGTAACAAAAACATACACTGACACCAAGTCACAAAGACACAAACTGACACCCAGTAACAAAGACATACACTGACACCAAGTCACAAAGACATATACTGATACCCAGTAACACAGACACACACTTACACCAAGTAAGACAGACATACACTGACACCAAGTAACAAAGATATACACTGATACCCAGTAACACAGAAAAACACTTACACCAAGTAACAAAGACAGACACTGATACTCAGTAACACAGACACACACTTACACCAAGTAACAAAGAATGCACTGACACCCAGGAACAAAGACATACACTGACACCCAGGAGCACAGACACACACGGACACCAAGTAACAAAGACACACACTTACAGCAAGTAACACAGACACACACTGACACCCAGTAACACAGACACACACTTACACCAAGTACCACAGACATGCACTGACACCAAGTAACAAAGACATACACTGATACCCATTAACAAAGACACACACTTACACCAAGTAACAAAGACAGACACTTATACCCAGGACCAAAGTCACACACTTACACCAATTAACAAAGACATACACTGACACCCAGTAACAAAGACATACACTGACACCCAGTAACACAGACACACACGGATACCAGATAACAAAGACACACACTTGCACCAAGTAGCACAGATACACACTGACACCCAGTAACACAGACACACACTTACACCAAGTAACATAGACAGACACTGACACCAAGTAACAAAGACAAACACTGACACCCAGTAACACAGACACACTCGGAGACCAAGTAACAAAGACACACACTTACACCAAGTAACACAGACACATAATGACACCCAGTAACACAGACACACACTTACACCAAGTAACACAGACATACACTGACACCAAGTAACAAAGACATACACTGATACCCAGTAACACAGACACACACTTACACCAAGTAACAAACACAGACACTGATACCCAGTAACACAGGCACGCACTTACACCATGTAACAAAGACATACACTGACACCAGGTAACAAAGACATTCACTGACACCAAGTAACACAGACACACACGGACACCAAGTAACACAGACACACACTGACACCCAGTAACACAGACACACACTTACACCAAGTAACAAAGACATACACTGACACCAAGCAACAAAGACATACACTGACACCAAGTAACAAAGACATACACTGATACCCAGTAACACAGACACAAACTTACACAAAGTAACAAAGACATACACTGATACCCAGTAACACAGACACACACTTACACCATGTAACACAGACATACGCTTACACCAAGTAACAAAGACACACACTTACACCAAGTAACACAGACGTACAATGACACCCAGTAACACAGACAGACAATTACACCAAGTAACAAAGACATACACTAACACCAAGTATTTTGACATACACAGACACCAAGTAACAGAGACATACACTGATACCCAGTAACACAGACATACACTTACACGAAGTAACAAAGACATACACTGACACCAAGTCACAAAGACACACACTGACACCCAGTAACAAAGACATACACTGACACCAAGTAACAAAGACATACACTGATACCCAGTGACACAGTCACACAGTTACAACAAGTAACACAGACATACACTAACACCAAGTAACAAAGACATACACTGATACCCAGTAACACAGGCACTCACTTACACCAAGTAACACAGACATACACTGACACCAAGTAACAAAGACATACACTGACACCAAGTAACAAAGACACACACTTACACCAAGTAACACAGACATACACTGACACCAAGTAACAAAGACAGACAATTACACCAAGTAACAAAGACATACACTGATACCCAGTAACACAGACACACACTTACACCATGTAACAAAGACATACACTGACACCAAGTAACATAGACAGACACTGACACCAAATAACAAAGACATACACTGATACCCAGTAACACAGACACACACTTACACCATGTAACAAAGACATACACTGACACCGAGTCACAAAGACACAAACTGACACCCAGTAACAAAGACATACACTGACACCAAGTCACAAAGACATACACTGATAGCCAGTAACACAGACACACAGTTACACCAAGTAAGACAGACATACACTGACACCAAGTAACAAAGATATACACTGATTCCCAGTAACACAGACACACACATACACCAAGTAACAAAGACAGATACTGATACTCAGTAACACAGACACACACATACACCAAGTAACAAAGAATGCACTGACACCCAGTAACAAAGACATACACTGACACCCAGTAACACAGACACACACGGACACCAAGTAACAAAGACACACACTTACACCAAGTAACACAGACACATAATGACACCCAGTAACACAGACACACACTTACACCATGTAACAAAGACATACACTGACACCAGGTAACAAAGACATTCACTGACACCCAGTAACACAGACACACACGGACACCAAGTAACACAGACACACACTGACACCCAGTAACACAGACACACACTGACACCCAGTAACACAGACACACACTGACACCAAGCAACAAAGACATACACTGACACCAAGTAACAAAGACATACACTGATACCCAGTAACACAGACACACACTTACACCAGGTAACACAGACATACACTGACACCAAGTAACAAAGACATACACTGACACCAAGTAACAAAGACATACACTGATACCCAGTAACACAGACACAAACTTACACAAAGTAACAAAGACATACACTGATACCCAGTAACACAGACACACACTTACACCATGTAACACAGACATACGCTTACACCAAGTAACAAAGACACACACGTACACCAAGTAACACAGACATACACTGATACCCAGTAACACAGACATACACTTACACGAAGTAACAAAGACATACACTGACACCAAGTCACAAAGACACACACTGACACCCAGTAACAAAGACATACACTGACACCAAGTCACAAAGACATACACTGATACCCAGTGACACAGTCACACAGTTACAATAAGTTACACAGACATACACTAACACCAAGTAACAAAGACATACACTGTTACCCAGTAACACAGGCACTCACTTACACCAAGTAACACAGAAATACAATGACACCAAGTAACAAAGACATACACTGACACCAAGTAAAAAAGACATACACTTACAACAAGTAACAAAGACACACACTCACACAAGGAACAAAGACATACCCTGATACCAGTAACACAGACACACACTTACAACAGGTAACAAAAACATACACTGACACCAAGTCACAAAGACACAAACTGACACCCAGTAACAAAGACATACACTGACACCAAGTCACAAAGACATACACTGATACCCAGTAACACAGACACACACTTACACCAAGTAAGACAGACATACACTGACACCAAGTAACAAAGATATACACTGATACCCAGTAACACAGACACACACTTACACCAAGTAACAAAGACAGACACTTATACTCAGTAACACAGACACACACTTACACCAAGTAACAAAGAATGCACTGACACCCAGGAACAAAGACATACACTGACACCCAGGAGCACAGACACACACGGACACCAAGTAACAAAGACACACACTTCCAGCAAGTAACACAGACACACACTGACACCCAGTAACACAGACACACACTTACACCAAGTACCACAGACATACACTGACACCAAGTAACAAAGACATACACTGATACCCATTAACAAAGACACACACTTACACCAAGTAACAAAGACAGACACTTATACCCAGGACCAAAGTCACACACTTACACCAATTAACAAAGACATACACTGACACCCAGTAACAAAGACATACACTGACACCCAGTAACACAGACACACACGGACACCAGATAACAAAGACACACACTTGCACCAAGTAGCACAGATACACACTGACACCCAGTAACACAGACACACACTTACACCAAGTAACATAGACAGACACTGACACCAAGTAACAAAGACATACACTGATACCCAGTAACACAGACACACACTTACACCATGTAACAAAGACATACACTGACACCAAGTCACAAAGACACAAACTGACACCCAGTAACAAAGACATACACTGACACCAAGTCACAAAGACATACACTGATAGCCAGTAACACAGACACACAGTTACACCAAGTAAGACAGACATACACTGACACCAAGTAACAAAGATATACACTGATTCCCAGTAACACAGACACACACTTACACCAAGTAACAAAGACAGATACTGATACTCAGTAACACAGACACACACATACACCAAGTAACAAAGAATGCACTGACACCCAGTAACAAAGACATACACTGACACCCAGTAACACAGACACACACGGACACCAAGTAACAAAGACACACACTTACACCAAGTAACACAGACACATAATGACACCCAGTAACACAGACACACACTTACACCAAGTAACACAGACATACACTGACACCAAGTAACAAAGACATACACTGATACCCAGTAACACAGACACACACTTACACCAAGTAACAAACACAGACACTGATACCCAGTAACACAGGCAAGCACTTACACCATGTAACAAAGACATACACTGACTCCAGGTAACAAAGACATTCACTGACACCCAGTAACACAGACACACACGGACACCAAGTAACACAGACACACACTGACACCCAGTAACACAGACACACTCTTACACCAAGTAACAAAGACATACACTGACACCAAGCAACAAAGACATACACTGACACCAAGTAACAAAGACATACACTGATACCCAGTAACACAGACACACACTTACACCAGGTAACACAGACATACACTGACACCAAGTAACAAAGACATACACTGACAGCAAGTAACAAAGACATACACTGATACCCAGTAACACAGACACAAACTTACACAAAGTAACAAAGACATACACTGATACCCAGTAACACAGACACACACTTACACCATGTAACACAGACATACGCTTACACCAAGTAACAAAGACACACACGTACACCAAGTAACACAGACATACAATGACACCCAGTAACACAGACAGACAATTACACCAAGTAACAAAGACATACACTAACACCAAGTATTTTGACATACACAGACACCAAGTAACAAAGACATACACTGACACCAAGTCACAAAGACACACACTGACACCCAGTAACAAAGACATACACTGACACCAAGTCACAAAGACATACACTGATACCCAGTAACACAGTCACACAGTTACAATAAGTTACACAGACATACACTAACACCTAGTAACAAAGACATACACTGTTACCCAGTAACACAGGCACTCACTTACACCAAGTAACACAGAAATACAATGACACCAAGTAACAAAGACATACACTGACACCAAGTAAAAAAGACATACACTTACAACAAGTAACAAAGACACACACTCACACCAAGTAACACAGACATACACTGACACCAAGTAACAAAGACAGACAATTACACCAAGTAACAAAGACATACACTCACACAAGGAACAAAGACATACCCTGATACCAGTAACACAGACACACACTTACAACAAGTAACAAAAACATACACTGACACCAAGTCACAAAGACACAAACTGACACCCAGTAACAAAGACATACACTGACACCAAGTCACAAAGACATACACTGATACCCAGTAACACAGACACACACTTACACCAAGTAAGACAGACATACACTGACACCAAGTAACAAAGATATACACTGATACCCAGTAACACAGACACACACTTAAACCAAGTAACAAAGACAGACACTTATACTCAGTAACACAGACACACACTTACACCAAGTAACAAAGAATGCACTGACACCCAGTAACAAAGACATACACTGACACCCAGGAGCACAGACACACACGGACACCAAGTAACAAAGACACACACTTACAGCAAGTAACACAGACACACACTGACACCCAGTAACACAGACACACACTTACACCCAGTACCACAGACATACACTGACACCAAGTAACAAAGACATACACTGATACCCATTAACAAAGACACACACTTACACCAAGTAACAAAGACAGACACTTATACCCAGGACCAAAGTCACACACTTACACCAATTAACAAAGACATACACTGACACCCAGTAACAAAGACATACACTGACACCCAGTAACACAGACACACACGGACACCAGATAACAAAGACACACACTTGCACCAAGAACACAGACATACACTGACACCAAGTAACAAAGACAGACAATTACTCTAAGTAACAAAGACATACACTCACACAAGGAACAAAGACATACCCTGATACCAGTAACACAGACACACACTTACAACAAGTAACAAAAACATACACTGACACCAAGTCACAAAGACACAAACTGACACCCAGTAACAAAGACATACACTGACACCAAGTCACAAAGACATACACTGATACCCAGTAACACAGACACACACTTACACCAAGTAAGACAGACATACACTGACACCAAGTAACAAAGATATACACTGATACCCAGTAACACAGACACACACTTACACCAAGTAACAAAGACAGACACTGATACTCAGTAACACAGACACACACTTACACCAAGTAACAAAGAATGCACTGACACCCAGGAACAAAGACATACACTGACACCCAGGAGCACAGACACACACGGACACCAAGTAACAAAGACACACACTTACAGCAAGTAACACAGACACACACTGACACCCAGTAACACAGAGACACACTTACACCAAGTACCACAGACATACACTGACACCAAGTAACAAAGACATACACTGATACCCATTAACAAAGACACACACTTACACCAAGTAACAAAGACAGACACTTATACCCAGGACCAAAGTCACACACTTACACCAAATAACAAAGACATACACTGACACCCAGTAACAAAGACATACACTGACACCCAGTAACACAGACACACACGGACACCAGATAACAAAGACACACACTTGCACCAAGTAGCACAGATACACACTGACACCCAGTAACACAGACACACACTTACACCAAGTAACATAGACAGACACTGACACCAAGTAACAAAGACATACACTGATACCCAGTAACACAGACACACACTTACACCATGTAACAAAGACATACACTGACACCAAGTCACAAAGATACAAACTGACACCCAGTAACAAAGACATACACTGACACCAAGTCACAAAGACATACACTGATACCGAGTAACACAGACACACAGTTACACCAAGTAAGACAGACATACACTGACACCAAGTAACAAAGATATACACTGATTCCCAGTAACACAGACAAACACTTACACCAAGTAACAAAGACAGATACTGATACTCAGTAACACAGACACACTCATACACCAAGTAACAAAGAATGCACTGACACCCAGTAACAAAGACATACACTGACACCCAGTAACACAGACACACACGGACACCAAGTAACAAAGACACACACTTACACCAAGTAACACAGACACATAATGACACCCAGTAACACAGACACACACTTGCACCAAGTAACACAGACATACACTGACACCAAGTAACAAAGACATACACTGATACCCAGTAACAAAGACACACACTTACACCAAGTAACAAAGACAGACACTGATACCCAGTACCACAGTCACACACTTACACCAATTAACAAAGACATACACTGATACCCAGTAACACAGACACACACTTACACCAAGTAACAAACACAGACACTGATACCCAGTAGCACAGGCACGCACTTACACCATGTAACAAAGACATACAGTGACACCAGGTAACAAAGACATTCACTGACACCCAGTAACACAGACACACACGGACACCAAGTAACAAAGACACACACTTACACCAAGTAACACAGACACATAATGACACCCAGTAACACAGACACACACTTGCACCAAGTAACACAGACATACACTGACACCAAGTAACAAAGACATACACTGATACCCAGTAACAAAGACACACACTTACACCAAGTAACAAAGACAGACACTGATACCCAGTACCACAGTCACACACTTACACCAATTAACAAAGACATACACTGATACCCAGTAACACAGACACACACTTACACCAAGTAACGAAGAAATACACTTACACCAAGTAACACAGACACACACTGACACCCAGTAACAAAGACACACACTTACACCAAGTAACAAAGACACACACGAACACCAAGTATTTTGACATACACTGACATCAAGTAACAAAGACATACACTGATACCAAGTCACAAAGACACACACTGACACCCAGTAACAAAGACATACACTGACACCAAGTCACAAAGACATACACTGATACCCAGTAACACAGTCACAGAGTTACAACAGGTAACACAGACATACACTGACACCAAGTAACAAAGGCATACACTGATACCCAGTAACACAGACACACACATACACCAAGTAACAAACACAGACACTGATACCCAATAACACAGACACGCACTTACACCATGTAACAAAGACATACACTGACACCAGGTAACAAAGACACTCACTGACACCCAGTAACACAGACACACACGGACACCAAGTAACACAGACACACACTGACACCCAGTAAAACAGACACACACTTACACCAAGTAACAAAGACATACACTGACACCAAGCAACAAAGACATACACTGACACCAAGTAACAAAGACATACACTGATACCCAGAAACACAGACACACACTTACACCAGGTAACACAGTCATACACTGACACCAAGTAACAAAGACATACACTGACTCCAAGTAACAAAGACATACACTTACACCAATTAACAAAGACATACACTGACACCAAGTAACAAAGACATACACTGATACCCAGCAACACAGACACACACTTACACAAAGTAACAAAGACAGACCCTGATACCCAGTACCACAGTCACACACTTACACCAATTAACAAAGACATATACTGATACCCAGTAACACAGGCACAGACTTACACCAAGTAACAAAGACATACGCTTACACCAAGTAACAAAGACACACACTTACACCAAGTAACACAGACATACAATGACACCAGGTACCAAAGACAGACAATTACACCAAGTAACAAAGACATACACTTACACCAAGTATTTTGACATACACTGACACCAAGTAACAAAGACATACACTGATACCCAGTAACACAGAAATACACATACACTAAGTAACAAAGACATACACTGACACCAAGTCACAAAGACACACACTGACACCCAGTAACAAAGACATACACTGACACCAAGTCACAAAGACATACACTGATACCCAGTAACACAGTCACACAATTACAACAAGTAACACAGACATACACTAACACCAAGTAACAAAGACATACACTGATACCCAGTAACACAGGCACTCACTTACACCAAGTAACAAAGACATACACTGACACCAAGTAACAAAGACATAACAGACACCAAGTAACAAAGACATACACTTACAACAAGTAACAAATACACACACTTACACCAAGTAACACAGACATACACTGACACCAAGTAACAAAGACAGACAATTACACCAATTAACAAAGACATACACTGACACCAAGGAACAAAGACATACCCTGATACCCAGAAACACAGACACACACTTACAACAAGTAACACAGACATACACTGACACCAAGTCACAAAGACACAAACTGACACCCAGTAACAAAGACATACACTGACACCAAGTCACAAAGACATACACTGATACCAAGTAACACAGACACACACTTACAGCAAGTAACAAAGACAGACGCTGATACTCAGTAACACAGACACACACTTACACCAAGTAACAAAGAATGCACTGACATCCAGTAACAAAGAAATACACTGACACCCAGGAGCACAGACACACACGGACACCAAGTAACAAAGACACACACTTACACCAAGTACCACAGACATACACTGACACCAAGTAACAAAGACATACACTGATACCCATTAACAAAGACACACACTTACACCAAGTAACAAAGACAGACACTTATACCCAGGACCACAGTCACACACTTACACCAATTAACAAAGACATACACTGACACCCAGTAACAAAGACATACACTGACACCCAGTAACACAGACACACACGGACACCAGATAACAAAGACACACACTTGCAACAAGTAGCACAGATACACACTGACACCCAGTAACACAGACACACACTTACACCAAGTAACATAGACAGACACTGACACCAAGTAACAAAGACATACACTGATACCCAGTAACACAGGCACACACTTACACCAAGTAACACAGACATACACTGACACCAAGTAACAAAGACATGCACTCACACCAAATAACAAAGACATACACTTACACCAAGTAACAAAGACAGACAATTACACCAAGTAACAAAGTCACACACTTACAACAAGTATTTTGACATACACTGACACCAAGTAACAAAGACATACACTGATACCCAATAACACAGACACACACTTACACCAAGTAACAAAGACATACAGTGACACCAAGTCACAAAGACACACACTGACACCAAGTCACAAAGACATACACTGATACCCAGTAACTGAGAAACAAACTTACACCAAGTAAGACAGACATACACTGACACCAAGTAACAATGACAGACACTGATACCCAGTAACACAGACACACACTTACACCAAGTAACACAGACACACACTTACACCAAGTAACAATGACAGACACTGATACCCAGTAACACAGGCACACACTGGGGGTGTGGGGGCACATTGGAGCAGTGGTTAGCACCGCAGCCTCACTGCTCCAGGGACCCGGGTCCGATTCTGGGTACTGCCTGTGCGGAGTTTGCAAGTTCTCCCTGTGTCTGCGTGTGTTTCCTGCGGGTGCTCCGCTTTCCTTCCACATGCCAAAGACTCGCAGGTTGATAGGTTAATTGGCCATCATAAATTGCCCCTAGTATATGTAGGTGGTAGGGAAATATATAGGGACAGGTGGGGATGTGATAGAAATACGGGATTAGTGTAGGATTAGCATAAATGGGTGGTTGATGGTCGGCACAGACTCGGTGGGCCGAAGGGCCTGTATCAGTGCTGTATCTCCAAACTTAATTAAATACTGACACCTAGTCTCACAGACACACACTGACACCCAGTAACACAAACAAACACAAACTGACACCCAGTAACACAGAGAACAACTGATACACATTTACAAAGACATACACGGACACCAAGTAACACAGACACACACTGACACCCAGTAACAAAGACATACACTGACACCAAGTCACAAAGACATACACTGATACCAAGTCACAAAGACATACACTGATACCCAATAACACAGACACACACTGACACCAAGTAACAAAGAAAGACACCTACACCAAGTAATACAGACGCACACTGACACCCATTAACACAGACACACACTTACACCAAGTAACACAAACATACACTGACACCAAGTAACAAAGACATACACTGATACCCAGTAACACAGGCACACACTTACACCAAGTAACACAGACATACATTGACACCAAGTATTAAAGACATACACTGACACCAAGTAACAAAGACATACACTTACACCAAGTAACAAAGACACACACTTGCACCAAGTAACACAGACATACACTGACACCAAGTATCAAAGACAGACAATTACACCAAGTAACAAAGACATACACTTACACCAAGTATTTTGGCATACACTGACACCACGTAACAAAGACATACACTGATACCCAGTAACACAGGCACACACTTACACCAAGTAACACAGACATACATTGACACCAAGTAATAAAGACATACACTGACACCAAGTAACAAAGACATACACTTACACCAAGTAACAAAGACACACACTTACACCAAGTAACACAGACATACACTGACACCAAGTAACAAAGACAGACAATTACACCAAGTAACAAAGACATACACTTACACCAAGTATTTTGGCATACACTGACACCACGTATCAAAGACATACACTGATACCCAGTAACACAGACACACACTTACACCAAGTAACAAAGACATACACTGACACCAAGTCACAAAGACACACACTGACACCCAGTAACAAAGACATACACTGACACCAGTTCACAAAGACATACACTGATACCCAGTAACACAGACACACACTTACACCAAGTAACAAAGACATACACTTAGAATTAGAACATTACAGCGCAGTACAGTCCCTTCGGCCCTCGATGTTGCGCCGACCTGTGAAACCATCTGATCTACACTATTCCATTTTCATCCATGTGTCTATCCAATGTCCACTTAAATGCCCTTAAAGTTGGCGAAACTACTACTGCTGCAGGCAGGGCGTTCCACGCCCTTACTACTCTCTGAGTAAAGAAACTACCTCTCACATCTGTCCTATATCTATCACCCCTCAACTTGAAGGTATGTCCCCTCGTGTTTGCCATCACCATCCGAGGAAAAAGACGCTAACTATCCACCCTATCTAACCCTCTGGTTATCTTATATGTCTCTATTAAGTCACCTCTCCTCCTCCTTCTCTCCAACGAAAACAACCTCAAGTCCCTCAGCCATTCCTCGTAAGACCTTCCCTCCATACCAGGCAACATCCTAGTAAATCTCCTCTGCACCCTTTCCATAGCTTCCACATCCTTCCTATAATGCGGTGACCAGAACTGCACGCAATACTCCAGGTGCGGCGGCACCAGAGTTTTGTACAGCTGCAGCATGACCTCGTGGCTCCGAAACTCGATCCCCCTACTAATAAAAGCTAACACACCATATGCCTTCTTAACAGCCCTATTAACCTGGTTAGCAACCTTCAGGGATTTATGCACCTGGACACCAAGATCTCTCTGCTCATCTACACTAACAAGAATCTTCCCATTAGCCCAGTACTCTGCATTCCTGTTACTCCTTCCAAGGTGAATCACCACACACTTTTCCGCATTAAACTCCATTTGCCATCTCTCAGCCCAGCTCTGCAGCCTATCTATGTCTCTCTGTACCCTACAACATCCTTCGGCACTATCCACAACTCCACCGACCTTAGTGTCATCTGCATATTTTCTGACCCACCCTTCTACACCCTCTTCCAGGTCATTTATAAAAATGACAAACAGCAGTGGCCCCAAAACAGATCCTTGCGGTACACCACTAGTAACTAAACTCCAGGATGAACATTTGCCATCAAACACCACCCTCTGTCTTCTTTCAGCTAGCAAATTTCTGATCCAAAGCTCTAAATCGCCTTCAACCCCATACTTCCGTATTTTCTGCAATAGCCTACCGTGGGGAACCTTATCAAACGCCTTACTGAAATCCATATACACCACATCCACTGCTTTACCCTCATCCACCTGTTTGGTCACATTCTCGAAAAACTCAATAAGGTTTGTGAGGCACGACCTACCCGTCACAAAACGTGCTGACTATCTCAAATGTAATTATTCTTTTCAAGATGATTATAAATCCTGTCTCTTTTTACCTTTTCCAACATTTTACCCACAACCGAAGTAAGGCTCACAGGTCTATAATTACCAGGGCTGTCTCTACTCCCCTTCTTGAACAAGGGGACAACATTTGCAATCCTCCAGTCTTCCGGCACTATTCCTGTCGACAATGACGACATAAAGATCAAGGACAAAGGCTCTGCAATCTCCTCCCTAGCTTCCCAGAGAATCCTAGGATAAATCCCATCTGGCCCAGGGGACTTATCTATTTTCACACTTTCCAAAATTGCTAACACCTCCTCCTTGTGAACCTCAATCCCATCTAGCCTCGTCGCCTGAATCTCAGTATTCTCAACAACATTTTCTTTCTCTACTGTAAATACTGACGCAAAATATTCATTTAACACTTCCCCTATCTCCTCTGATTCCACACACAACTTCCCACTACTATCCTTGATTGGCCCTAATCTCACTCTAGTCATTCTTTTATTCCTGATATACCTATAGAAAGCCTTAGGGTTTTCCCTGATCCGATCTACCAATGACTTCTCGTGTCCTCTCCTTGCTCTTCTTAGCTCTCCCTTTAGATTCTTCCTGGCTAGCTTGTAGCTCTCAAGCGCCCTAACTGAGCCTTCACGTCTCATCCTAACATAAGCCTTCTTCTTCCTCTTGACAAGCGCTTCAACTTCATTAGTAAACCACGGCTCCCTCGCACGACAACTTCCTCCCTGCCTCACAGGTACATACTTATCAAGGACACGCAGTAGCTGCTCCTTGAATAAGCTCCACATTTCGATTGTTCGCATCCCCTGCAGTTTCCTTCCCCATCCTACGCATCCTAAATCTTGCCTAATCGCATCATAATTTCCTTTCCCCCAGTTATAATTCTTGCCCTGCGGTATATACCTGTCCCTGCCCATCGCTAAGGTAAACCTAACCGAATTGTGATCACTATCACCAAAGTGCTCACCTACATCTAAATCTAACACCTGGCAGGGTTCATTTCCCAGTACCAAATCCAATGTGGCATCGCCCCTCGTTGGCCTGTCTACATACTGTGTCAGAACACCCTCCTGCACACACTGGACAAAAACTGACCCATGTAAAGTACTCGAACTATAGTATTTCCAGTCGATATTTGGAAAGTTAAAGTCCCCCATAACAACTACCCTGTTACTCTCACCCCTGTCGAGAATCATCTTCGCTATCCTTTCCTCTACATCTCTGGAACTATTCGGAGGTCTATAAAAGACTCCCAACAGGGTAACCTCACCTCTCCTGTTTCTAACCTCAGCCCATACTACCTCAGTAGACGAGTCCTCAAACGTCCTTTCTGTCGCTGTAATACTCTCCTTGATTAACAATGCCACACCCCCACCCCCACCCCCCCACCCCTCTTTTACCATCTTCTCTGTTCTTACTGAAACATCTAAATCCCGGAATCTGCAACATCCATTCCTGCTCCTGCTCTACCCATGTCTCCGAGATGGCCACTACATCGAGATCCCAGGTACCAATCCATGCTGCAAGCTCACCCACCTTATTCCGGATGCTCCTGGCGTTGAAATAGACACACTTTAAACCAGGTTCTTGCTTGCCAGTGCCCTCTTGCGTCCTTGTAACCATATCCCTGACCTCACTACTCTCAACATCCTGTACACTGGCACTACAATTTAGGTTCCCATTCCCCTGCTGAATTAGTTTAAACCCCCCCCCCCCGCGAAGAGCACTAGCAAACCTCCCCCCCCCCCCCAGGATATTGGTACCCCTCTGGTTCAGGTGAAGACCATCCTGTTTGTAGAGGTCCCACCTACCCCAGAAAGAGCCCCAATTATCCAGGAAACCAAAACCCTCCCTCCTGCACCATCCCTGCAGCCACGTGTTCAACTCCTCTCTCTCCCTATTCCTCGCTTCGCTATCACGTGGCACGGGCAACAACCCAGAGATAACAACGCTGTTTGTTCTCGCTCTAAGCTTCCACCCTAGCTCCCTAAATTTCTGTCTTAAATCCCCATCTCTCTTCCTACCTATGTCGTTGGTGTCTATGTGGACCACGACTTGGGGCTGCTCCCCTTCCCCATTAAGGATCCCAAAAACACGATCCGAGACATCACGAACCCTGGCACCTGGGAGGCAACATACCAACCGTGAGTCTCTCTCGTTCCCACAGAACCTCCCATCTGTTCCCCTAACTATGGCGTCCCCAATGACTAATGTTCTGCTCCTCTTCCCCCTTCCCTTCTGAGCAACAGGGACAGACTCTGTGCCAGATATCTGTACCCCATTGCTTACCCCTGGTAAGTCGTCCCCCGCAACAGTATCCAAAACGGTATACCTGTTGTTGAGGGAAACGGCCACAGGGGATCCCTGCACTGCCTGCTGGTTCCCTCTCCTTACCCTGACGGTAACCCATCTACCTACTTCTTTTACCTGAGGTGTGACTACCTTCCCATAACTCCTCTCAATAACCTCCTCCACCTCCCGAATGATCCGAAGGTCATCCAGCTCCAGCTCCAGTTCCCTAACGCGGTTCTCGAGGAGCTGGAGTTGGGTGCACTTCCCACAGATGCAGTCAGCAGGGACACTCTTGGAGACCCTTACCTCCCACATTCTGCAGGGGGAACATGCAACAGCCTTAACCTCCATTCCCACAATTCCAATTTCCCAACAAATCTACTGAAAAAACAAAAAAAAACAAAAAGTCAAAACTTGCTAGGTTAGCAATCCAACGGACAGAACTTCCTAAATAAAAAGCTTACCTTATCAACACACCAGAGTCCTTTTTTTTGGTTAGACGAGGAGGGTGGGTGGGAGACACTACACGTGTAGTGTCTCGGGTACAGCCACCACACAAATATATACCTTTTTCCTTACCCAGCAGTCCCCTGGTCCTCCGAAAACAAAAGGGAATTCACTTTTAAACTTACGCTGAAATTGACTTCACAGCTGCAAGCCCGTTCACGCACCTCCGTTGCTATCCAAGCTGCAGTCACCGAAACTAAACACTGATACCCAGTAACACAGACACACACTTACACCAAGTAACAAAGACAGACACTGATACCCAGTAACACAGTCACACACTTACACCAAGTAACAAAGACATACACTGACACCCAGCAACAAAGACATACACTGACACCCAGTAACACAGACACACACTGACACCCAGCAACACAAACAAACATACTGACACCAAGTAACACAGACATAAACTGACACCAAGTAACAAAGACAGACACTGATACCAAGTCACAAAGACATACACTGATGCCCAGTAACAAAGACACACACTTACACCAAGTAACACAGACATACACTGACACCAAGTAACAAAGACAGACAATTACACCAAGTAACAAAGACATACACTTACACCAAGTATTTTGACATACACTGACACCAAGTAACAAAGACAAACACTGATACCCAGTAAAGCAGACACACACTTACACCCAGTAAAAAAGACATACACTGACACCAAGTCACAAAGACATACACTGATACCAAGTCACAAAGACATACACTGATGCCCAGTAACACAGACACACACTGACACCAAGTAACAAAGACATACACTGACACCAAGTAACAAAGACATACACTTACACCAAGGAACAAAGACACACACTTACACAAAGTAACACAGACATACACTGACACCAAGTAACAAAGAAAGACAATTACACCAAGTAACAAAGACAAACACTTACACCAAGTATTTTGACATACACTGACACCAAGTAACAAAGACATACACTGATACCCAGTAACACAGGCACACACTAGGCGGGGGGGCGCAGTGGTTAGCACCGCAGCCTCACAGCTCCAGGGACCCGGGTTCGATTCTGGGTACTGCCTGTGCGGAGTTTGTAAGTTCTCCCTGTGTCCGCGTGGGTTTCGTCCCGGTGCTCCGGTTTCCTCCCACATGCCAAAGACTTGCAGGTTGATAGGTTAATTGGCCTTCATATATTGCCCCGAGTATAGGCAGGTGGTAGGGAAATATCTAGGGATAGGGGGGGATGTGATAGGAATACGGGATTCGTGTCGGATTAGTTTAAATGGGTAGTTGATGGTCGGCACAGACTCGGTGGGCCGAAGGGCCTGTTTAAGTGCTGTATCTCTAACCTAAACTAAATACTGACACCTAGTAACACAGACGCACACTGACACTCAGTAACACAGAGAAACACTGATACACAGTAACAAAGACATGCACTGACACCAAGTAACGCAGACACACACTGACACCCAGTAAAAAAGACATACACTGACACCAAGTAACAAAGACATACACTGATACCAAGTCACAAAGGCATACACTGATGCCCAGTAACAAAGAAACACACTTACACCAAGTAACACAGACGTACACTGATACCAAGTAACAACGACAGACAATTACACCAAGTAACAAAGACATAAACTTACACCAAGTATTTTGACATACACTGACACCAAGTAACAAAGACATAGACTGATACCCAGTAACGCAGACACACACTTACAACCAGTATAAAAGACATACACTGACACCAAGTCACAAAGACATACACTGATACCAAGTCACAAAGACAGACACTGATGCCCAGTAACACTGACACACGCAGACGCCAAGTAACAAAGACATGCACTGACACCAAGTAACAAAGACATACACTTACACCAAGGAACAAAGACACACACTTACACAAAGTAACACAGACATACACTGACACCAATTAACAAAGACAGACAATTACACCAAGTAACAAAGACATACACTTACACCAAGTATTTTGACATACACTGACACCAAGTAACAAAGACATACACTGATACCCAGTAACACAGACACACTCTTACACCAAGTAACATAGACACACACTTACACCAAGTAAAAAAGACAGACACTGATACCCAGTGACACAGACACACACTTACACCAAGTAACAAAGACATACACTGACACCCAGTAACAAAGACATACACTGACACCCAGTAACACAGACACACATGGACACCAAGTAACAAAGACACACACTTACACCAAGTAACACAGACACACACTGACACCCAGTAACACAAACAAACACACTGACACCAAGTACCACAGACGTACACTGACACCAAGTAACACAGGCACACACTGGGGTGGCACATTGGCGCAGTGGTTAGCACCGCAACCTCACAGCTCCAGGGACCCGGGTTCGATTCTAGGTACTGCCTGTGCGGAGTTTGCAAGATCTCCTTGTGTCTGCGTGGGTTTCCTCCCGGTGCTCCGGTTTCCTCCCACATGCCAAAGACTTGCAGGTTGATAGGTTAATTGACCATCATAAATTGCCCCTAGTCTAGGTAGGTGGTAGGGAAATATATAGGATATGTGGGGATGTGATAGGAATACGGGATTAGTGTAGGATTAGTTTAAATGGGTAGTTGATGGTCGGCACAGACTCGGTGGGCCGAAGGGCCTGTTTAAGTGCTGTATCTCTAAACTAAACTAAATACTGACACCTAGTGTCACAGACACACACTGACACCCAGTAACACAAACAAACAGACACTGACACCCAGTAACACAGAGAAACACTGATACACAGTAACAAAGACATACACTGACACCAAGTAACACAGACACACACTGACCCCCAGCAAAAAAGACATACACTGACACCAAGTCACAAAGACATACACTGATACCAAGTCACAAAGACATACACTGATGACCAGTTAGAAATACACGCACTTACACCAAGTAACACAGACATACACTGACACCAAGTAACAAAGACGGACAATTACACCAAGTAGGCTAGGAATAGGGAGAGAGCACAGCTGAACACGTGGCTGCAGGAATGGTGTAGGAGGGAGGGCTTCCAGTTCTTGGATAATTGGACTGCATTCTGGGGAAGATGGGACCTGTTCAAACAGGACGGGCTGCATCTGAACCAGAGGGGCACCAATATCCTGGGAGGGAGGTTTGCTAGTACTGTTCGGGAGGGTTTAAACTAGTTTGCGAGGGGGATGGGAACCGGACTTGTAATCCAGGGACCAGTGGGTCCACTCAGAAAGACAAAGAGTGTAGTGAGGTATTGGGGAAGGTAGCACTGTCACAGAGGACAGATGGGCACGGAGAAGGGTTAAAGTGCGTATACTTCAACGCAAGAAGCATCAGGAATAAGGTGAGTGAATTGAAGGCGTGGATGGGCACTTGGGACTACGATGTTGTGGCCATCACTGAAACGTGGATAGGTGAGGGGGAGGAATGGTTTTTGGAGGTACCTGGTTATAGATGTTTTCATAAGATTAGGAATGGTGGTAAAAGAGGTGGGGGGGTGGCATTGTTAGTTAGAAATAGTGTAACAACTGCTGAAAGAATTTTCGAGGAGGATCTGCCGACTGAGGCACTGTGGGTTGAGGTCAGGAACAGGAAAGGAGCAGTCACCTTGATGGGAGTTTTCTATAGGCCCCCCAATAGCAGCAGGGAGGTGGAAGAGCAGATTGGGAAACAGATTTTGGAAAGGAGCAGAAGTCACAGGGTAGTAATTATGGGGGATTTCAACTTCCCAAATATTGATTGGCAACTCTTTAGATCGAATAGTTTGGATGGGGTAGTGTTTGTGCAGTATGTCCAAGAAGCTTTTCTGACTCAGTATGTAGACTGCCCGACCAGAGGGGAGGCAATATTGGATTTGGTACTAGGTAATGAACCAGGGCAAGTGATAGAGCTGTTGGTGGGCGAGCACTTTGGAGATAGTGATCACAATTCTGTAGCATTCACTGTGGTAATGGAGAGGGATAGGTATGTGCAACAGGGCAAGGTTTACAATTGGGGGAAGGGTAGATATGATGCTGTCAGGCAGGAACTGAGGAGCATAAGTTGGGAGCATATGCTGGCAGGGAAGGGCACGGTCGAAATGTGGAACTTTTTCAAGGAGCAGATAGTAGGGGCCATTGATAAGCATGTCCCTGTCAGACAGGGAAGGGATGGTCATGTGAGGGAACCGTGGTTGACAAGAGAGGTTGAGAGTCTTGTTAGGAAGAAGAAGGATGCGTATATAAAGTTGAGGAAAAAGGGCACAGGCATAGCTCTGGAGGGATACAAGATGGCCAGGAAGGATCTGAAGAAAGGGATTAGGAGAGCTAAGAGAGGGCATGAAAAATGCTTGGCGGGTAGGATAAAAGAAAACCCCAAGGCCTTTTACGCGTATGTCAGAAATATGAGGATGACTAGGGGGACCATAGGTCCGGTCAAGGACAATAGCGGGAGACTGTGTTTTGAGCCGGAAGAGATAAGTGAGGTTTTGAATGAGTACTTCTCTTCGGTATTTACGAATGAGAAGGGGTGTATTACTGAAGAGGACGGTGGGAAGCAGACTGGTAAGCTCGAGGAAGTGCTCGTTAGGAGGGAAGATGTGTTGGGGTTTTTGAATAACTTGAAGATAGACAAGTCTCCCGGGCCTGACGGGGTATATCCAAGGATGTTATGGGAAGCAAGGGATGAAATTGCAGAGCCGCTGGCAATGATCTTTTCATCTTCTCTGCTGACGGGGGTGGTACCAGGTGATTGGAGGGTGGCAAATGTTGTGCCCCTGTTCAAGAAAGGGAATAGGAACAACCCTGGCAATTACAGGCCAGTTAGTCTTACTTCGGTGGTAGGCAAGTTGATGGAAAAGGTGCTGAGGGATAGGATTTCTGAGCATCTGGAAAGACACTGCTTGATTCGGGACAGTCAGCACGGTTTTGTGAGGGGTAGGTCTTGTCTCACAAGCCTGATTGAATTCTTTGAGCAGGTGACCAAGCAAGTGGATGAGGGTAAACCAGTGGATGTGGTGTACATGGATTTTAGTAAGGCATTTGATAAGGTCCCCCATGGTAGACTTATGGAGAAAGTCAGGAGGCATGGGATAGTGGGGAATGTGGCCAGTTGGATTAAGAATTGGCTAACTGATAGAAGGCAGAGAGTGGTCTTAGATGGTAAATACTCAGCCTGGAGCCCAGTTACCAGTGGCGTGCCGCAGGGATCAGTTCTGGGTCCTCTCCTGTTTGTGATTTTTATTAACGACTTGGATGAGGAAGTCGAAGGGTGGGTCAGTAAATTTGCAGATGATACAAAGGTTGGTGGAGTTGTGGATACCGAGGAGGGCTATTGTCGTCTGCAAAGGGACTTGGATAGGTTGCAGTGCTGGGCTGAAAAGTGGCAGATGGAGTTTAACCCTGAAAAGTGTGAGGTCGTCCATTTTGGAAGGACAAACATGAATGCAAAATACTGGGTTAACGGTAGGGTTCTTGGGCATGTGGAGGAGCAGAGAGACCTTGGGGTCTATGTGCATAGATCATTGAAAGTTGCAACTCAAGTGGATAGGGCTGTGAAGAAGGCATATGGGGTGTTAGCGTTCATTAGCAGAGGGATTGAATTTAAGAGCCGTGAGGTGATGATGCAGCTGTACAGGACCTTGGTAAGGCCTCATTTGGAGTACTGTGTGCAGATCTGGTCGCCTCATTTTAGGAAGGATGTGGAAGCCTTGGAGAGGGTGCAGAGGAGATTTACCAGGATGTTGCCTGGAATGGAGAATAAGTCTTACGAGGAAAGGCTGAACATTCTAGGCCTCTTCTCATTAGAAAGGAGAAGGATGAGGGGTGACATGATAGAGGTTTATAAGATGATCAGGGGAATAGATAGGGTAGACAGTCAGAAACTTTTTCCCCGGGTGGAGCAAAGCGTTACAAGGGGTCATAAATTTAAGGTGAAGGGTGGGAGATATAAGGGGGATGTCAGGGGAAGGTTCTTTACCCAGAGAGTGGTCGAGGCATGGAATGCCTTGCCCGGGGAAGTTGTTGAGTCAGAAACTTTAGGGACTTTCAAAAGGCTTTTGGATAGGTATATGGATAAAGGAGAATGATGGGGTACAGATTAAATTGTCCTTGACAGAGGACAAAGGATCGGCACAACATTGTGGGCCGAAGGGCCTGTTCTGTGCTGTATGTTCTATGTTCTATGTAACAAAGACATACACTTAAACCGAGTATTTTGACATGCACTGACACCAAGTAACAAAGACATACACTGATACCCAGTAACGCAGACACACACTTACACCCAGTAAATAAGACATACACTGACACCAATTCACAAAGACATACACTGATACCAAGTCACAAAGACATACACTGATGCCCAGTAACACAGACACACACTGACGACAAGTAGCAAAGACATATACTGACACCAAGTAACAAAGACAGACAATTACACGAAGTAACAAAGACATACCCTTACACCAAGTAACACAGACATACACTGGCACCAAGTAACAAAGACAGACAATTACACCAAGTAACAAGGACTTACACGTACACCAAGTATTTTGACATACACTGACACCAAGTAACAAAGACATACACTGACAACAAGTAACAAAGACATATACTGGCACCAAGTAACAAAGACAGACAATTACACGAAGTAGCAAAGACATACCCTTACACCAAGTAACACAGACATACACTGGCACCAAGTAACAAAGACATGCACTGATACCCAGTAACACAGACACACACACAACAAGTAAAAAAGACAGACACTGATACCCAGTCACACAAACACACACTTACTCCAAGTAACAAAGACATAAACTGACACCCAGTAACAAAGACATACACTGACACCCAGTAACACAGACACACGTGGACGCCAAGTAACAAAGACGCACACTTACACCAAGTAACACAGACACACACTGACACCCAGTAACACAAACAAACACACTGACACCAAGTAACACAGACATACATTGACACCAAGTAACAAAGACATACACTGATACCCAGTAACACAGGCACACACTGGGGGGTGGGGGGGGGGCTCACATTGGCGCAGTGGTTAGCACCGCAGCCTCACAGCTCCAGGGACCCGGGTTCGATTCTGGGTACTGCCTGTGCGCAGTTTGCAAGTTCTCCCTGTGTCCGCGTGGGATTCCTCCCGGTGCTCCCGTTTCCTCCCACATGCCAAAGACTTGCAGGTTGATAGGTTAATTGGCCATCATAAATTGCCCCGAGTATAGGTAGGTGGCAGGGAAATATATAGGGATAGGTGGGGATGTGACAGGAATACGGGATTAGTGTAGGATTAGTTTAAGTGGGTAGTTGATGGTCGGCACAGACTCGGTGGGCAGAAGGGCCTGCTTAAGTGCTGTATCTCAAAACTAAACTAAATACTGACACCTAGTAACACAGACGCACACTGACACCCAGTAACACAGAGAACAACTGATACCAAGTCACAAAGACATGCACTAACACCAAGTAACGCAGACACACACTGACACCCAGTACAAAAGACATACACTGACACCAAGTCACAAAGACATACACTGATACCAAGTCACAAAGACATACACTGATGCCCAGTAACACAGACACACACTGACACCAAGTAACAAAGACATACACTGACACCAAGTAACAAAGACATACACTTACACCCAGTAACACAGACACACACTTACACCAAGTAACACAGACATACAAAGACACCAAGTAACAAAGACATGCACTGATACCCAGTAACACAGACACACACTTACACCAAGTAAAAAAGACAGACACTTTTACCCAGTAACACAGACACACACTTACACCAAGTAACAAAGACATACACTGATACCCAGTAACACAGACACACACTTACACCAAGTAACAAAGACAGACTCTGATACCCAGTAACACAGACACACACTGACACCAAGTAACACAGACATACACTGACACCAAGTAACAAAGACATGCACTGATACCCAGTAACACAGACACACACTTACACCAAGTAAAAAAGACAGACACTGATACCCAGTAACACAGACACACACTTACACCAAGTAACAAAGACATAAACTGACACCCAGTGACAAAGACATACACTGACACCCAGTAACACAGACATACACTGACAACAAGTAACAAAGACATACACTGACACCAAGTAACAAAGACACACACTTACACCAAGTAACTCAGACATACACTTACACCAAGTATTTTGACATACACTGACACCAAGTAACAAAGACATACACTGATACCCAGTAACACAGGCACACACTAGTGGTGGAAGGGCGCAGTGGTTAGCACCGCAGCCTCACAGCTCCAGGGACCCGGGTTCGATTCTGGGTACTGCCTGTGCGGAGTTTGCAAGTTCTCCCTGTGTCTGCGTGGGTTTCCTCCCATTGCTCCGGTTTCCTCCCACATGCCAAAGACTTGCGGGTTGATAGGTTAATTGGCCATCATAAATTGCCCCTAGTATAGGTAGGTGGTAGGGGAATATATAGGGATCGGTGGGGATATGATAGGAATACGGGATTAGTGTAGGATTCGTGTAAATGGGTGGTTGATGGTCGGTGGGCCGAAGGGCCTGTTTAAGTGCTGTATCTCTAAACTAAACTAAATACTGAAACCTAGTGTCACAGACACACACTGACACCCAGTACCACAAACAAACACACACTGACACCCAGTAACACAGAGAAACACTGATACACAGTAACAAAGGCATACACTGACACCAATTAACACAGACACACACTGACACCCAGTAAAAAAAGACATACACTGACACCAAGTCACAAAGACATACACTGATACCAAGTCACAAAGACAGACAATTACACCAAGTAACAAAGACATACACTTACACCAAGTATTTTTACATACACAGACATCAAGTAACAAAGACATACACTGATACCCAGTAACGCAGACACACACTTACACCAGTAAAAAAGACATACACTGACACCAAGTCACAAAGACATACACTGATACCAAGTCACAAAGACATACATTGATTACCAGCAACACAGACACACACTGACACCAAGTAACACAGACATACACTGCCACCAAGTAACAAAGACATACACTTACACCAAGTAACAAAGAAACACACTTACACCAAGTAACACAGACTTACACTGACACCAAGTAACAAAGACAGACAATTACACCAAGTAACAAAGACATACACTGATACCAAGTCACAACGACATACACTGATGCCCAGTAACACAGACACACACTGACACCAAGTAACAAAGACATACACTGCCACCAAGTAACAAAGACATACACTTACACCAAGTAACAAAGACACACACTTACATCAAGTATTTTGACATACACTGACACCAGGTAACAAATACATACACTGATACCCAGTCACAGAGACATACACTGACACCAGGTAACACAGACATACAATGACACCAAGTAACAAAGACATGCACTGATACCCAGTAACATAGACACACACTTACACCAAGTAAAAAAGACAGACATTGATATCCAGTAACACAGACACACATTTACACCAAGTAACAAAGACATAGACTGATACCCAGTAACACAGACACACACGTACACCAAGTAACACAGACATACACTGACACCAAGTAACAAAGACATGCACTGATACCCAGAAACACAGACACACACTTACACCAAGTAAAAAAGACAGGCACTGATACCCAGTAACACAGACACACACTTACACCAAGTAACAAAGACATAAACTGACACCCAGTAACAAAGACATACACTGACACCCAGTAACACAGACACACGTGGACACCAAGTAACAAAGACACACACTTACACCAAGTAACACAGACACACACTGACACCCAGTAACACAAACAAACACACTGACACCAAGTAACACAGACATACACTGACACCAAGTAACAAAGACATACACTGATACCCAGTAACACAGGCACACAAAGGGGGGGGGGCACATTGGCGCATTGGTTAGCACCGCAGCCTCACAGCTCCAGGGACCCGGGTTCGATTCTGAGTACTGCCTGTGCGGAGTTTGCAAGTTCTCTCTGTGTCTGCGTGGGTTTCCTCCCGGTGCTCCGGTTTCCTCCCACATGCCAAAGACTTGCAGGTTGATAGGTTAATTGGCCATCATAAATTTCCCCTAGTATAGGTAGGTGGTAGGGAAATATATAGGGATAGGAGGGGATGTGATAGGAATACGTGATTAATGTAGGATTCGTGTAAATGGGTGGTAGATGGTCGGCTCAGACTCGGTGGGCCGAAGGGCCTGTTTAAGTGCTGTATCTCTGAACTAAACTAAACACTGACACCTAGTGTCACAGACACACACTGACACCCAGTACCACAAACAAAAACACACTGACACCAAGTAACACAGACACACAGTGACACCCAGTAAAAAAGACATACACTGACACCAAGTCACAAAGACATACACTTAAGGTGAAGGGTGGGAGATATAAGGGGGATGTCAGGGGAAGGTTCTTTACCCAGAGAGTGGTCGAGGCATGGAATGCCTTGCCCGGGGAAGTTGTTGAGTCAGAAACTTTAGGGACTTTCAAAAGGCTTTTGGATAGGTATATGGATAAAGGAGAATGATGGGGTATAGATTAAATTGTCCTTGACAGAGGACAAAGGATCGGCACAACATTGTGGGCCGAAGGGCCTGTTCTGTGCTGTATGTTCTATGTTCTATGATACCAAGACACAAAGACATACACTGCTGCCCAGTAACACAGACACACACTGACACCAAGTAACACAGACATACACTGACACCAATTAACAAAGACATACAATTACACCAAGTAACAAAGACACACACTTACACGAAGTATCACAGACATACAATGACTCCAAGTAACAAAGAAATGCACTGATACCCAGGAACACAGACACACACTTACACCAAGTACAAAAGACATACACTGATCCCCAGTAACACAGACACACACTGACACCAAGTAACAAAGACATACACTGATCCCCAGTAACACCGACACACACTTACACCAAGTAAAAAAGACAGACACTGATACCCAGTAACACAGACAGACACTTACACCAAGTAAAGAAGACCTAAACTGACACCCAGTAACAAAGACATACACTGACACCCAGTAACACAGACACACGTGGACACCAAGTAACAAAGACACACACTTACACCAATTAACACAGACACACACTGACACCCAGTAACACAAACAAACACACTGACGCCAAGTAACACAGACATACACTGACACCAAGTAACAAATACATACACTGATACCAAATAACAAAGACATACACTTACGCCAAGTTACACAGACATACACTGACACCAAGTAACAAAGACATACACTGACACCAAGGAACAAAGACATACACTTACACCAAGTAATAAAGACATACACTGATACCCAGTAACACAGACACACACTGACACCCAGTTAGAAACACACACTGACCCCCAGTAACACAGACACACACTGACCCCCAGTAACACAGACATGCACTGAAACCCAGTAACACAGACACACACTTACACCAAGTCACACAGACATACACTGACACCAAGTAACAAAGACATACACTGATACCCAGTAACACAGACACACACTGACACCAAGTAACACAGACATACACTGACACCAAGTAACAAAGACATGCACTGATACCCAGTAACACAGACACACACTTACACCAAGTAAAGAAGACAGACACTGATACCCAGTAACACAGACACACACTGACAACAAGTAACAAAGACATACACTGACACCAAGTAACAAAGACATACACTTACACCAAGGAACAAAGACACACACTTACACCAAGTAACTCAGACATACACTTACACCAAGTATTTTGACATACACGGACACCAAGTAACATAGACATACACTGATACCCAGTAACACAGGCACACACTAGTGGTGGAAGGGCGCAGTGGTTAGCACCGCAGCCTCACAGCTCCAGGGACCGGGTTCGATTCTGGGTACTGCCTGTGCGGAGTTTGCAAGTTCTCCCTGTATCTGCGTGGGTTTCCTCCCGTTGCTCCGGTATCCACCCACATGCCAAAGACTTGCGCGTTGATAGGTTAATTGGCCATCATAAATTGCCCCTAGTATAGGTAGGTGGTAGGGAAATATACAGGGATCGGTGGGGATATGATAGGAATACGGGATTAGTGTAGGATTCGTGTAAATGGGTGGTTGATGGTCGGCTCAGACTCGGTGGGCCGAAGGGCCTGTTTAAGTGCTGTATCTCTCAACTAAACTAAATACTGAAACCTAGTGTCACAGACACACACTGACACCCAGTACCACAAACAAACACACACTGACACCCAGTAACACAGAGAAACACTGATACACAGTAACAAAGGCATACACTGACACCAATTAACACAGACACACACTGACACCCAGTAAAAAAAGACATACACAGACACCAAGTCACAAAGACATACACTGATACCAAGTCACAAAGACATACACTGATGCCCAGTAACAAAGACACACACTTACACCAAGTAACACAGACATACACTGACACCAAGTAACAAAGACAGACAATTACACCAAGTAACAAAGACATACACTTACACCAAGTATTTTTACATACACAGACATCAAGTAACAAAGACATACACTGATACCCAGTAACGCAGACACACACTTACACCAGTAAAAAAGACATACACTGACACCAAGTCACAAAGACATACACTGATACCAAGTCACAAAGACATACATTGATGACCAGCAACACAGACACACACTGACACCAAGTAACACAGACATACACTGCCACCAATTAACAAAGACATACACTTACACCAAGTAACAAAGACATACACTTACACCAAGTAACAAAGAAACACACTTACACCAAGTAACACAGACTTACACTGACACCAAGTAACAAAGACAGACAATTACACCAAGTAACAAAGACATACACTGATACCAAGTCACAACGACATACACTGATACCAAGTCACAACGACATACACTGATGCCCAGTAACACAGACACACACTGACACCAAGTAACAAAGACATACACTGCCACCAAGTAACAAAGACATACACTTACACCAAGTAACAAAGACACACACTTACATCAAGTATTTTGACATACACTGACACCAAGTAACAAATACATACACTGATACCCAGTCACACAGACATACACTGACACCAAGTAACACAGACATACAATGACACCAAGTAACAAAGACATGCACTGATACCCAGTAACATAGACACACACTTACACCAAGTAAAAAAGACAGACATTGATACCCAGTAACACAGACACACATTTACACCAAGTAACAAAGACATAGACTGATACCCAGTAACACAGACACACACGTACACCAAGTAACACAGACATACACTGACACCAAGTAACAAAGACATGCACTGATACCCAGTAACACAGACACACACTTACACCAAGTAAAAAAGACAGGCACTGATACCCAGTAACACAAACACACACTTACACCAAGTAACAAAGACATAAACTGACACCCAGTAACAAAGACATATACTGACACCCAGTAACACAGACACACGTGGACACCAAGTAACAAAGACACACACTTACACCAAGTAACACAGACACACACTGACACCAAGTAACAAAGACATACACTGATACCCAGTAACACAGGCACACAAAGGGGGGGGGGGCACATTGGCGCATTGGTTAGCACCGCAGCCTCACAGCTCCAGGGACCCGGGTTCGATTCTGAGTACTGCCTGTGCGGAGTTTGCAAGTTCTCCCTGTGTCTGCGTGGGTTTCCTCCCGGTGCTCCGGTTTCCTCCCACATGCCAAAGACTTGCAAGTTGATAGGTTAATTGGCCATCATAAATTTCCCCTAGTATACGTAGGTGGTAGGGAAATATATAGGGATAGGAGGGGATGTGATAGGAATACGGGATTAATGTAGGATTCGTGTAAATGGGTGGTAGATGGTCGGCTCAGACTCGGTGGGCCGAAGGGCCTGTTTAAGTGCTGTATCTCTGAACTAAACTAAACACTGACACCTAGTGTCACAGACACACACTGACACCCAGTACCACAAACAAAAACACACTGACACCAAGTAACACAGACACACAGTGACACCCAGTAAAAAAGACATACACTGACACCAAGTCACAAAGACATACACTGATACCAAGACACAAAGACATACACTGATGCCCAGTAACACAGACACACACTGACACCAAGTAACACAGACATACACTGACACCAATTAACAAAGACATACAATTACACCAAGTAACAAAGACACACACTTACACCAAGTATTTTGACGTACCCTGACACCAAGTAACAATGACATACACTGATACCCAGTAACACAGACACACACTTACACCAAGTAACACAGACATACAATGACTCCAAGTAACAAAGAAATGCACTGATACCCAGGAACACAGACACACACTTACACCAAGTACTAAAGACATACACTGATCCCCAGTAACACAGACACACACTGACACCAAGTAACAAAGACATACACTGATCCCCAGTAACACAGACACACACTGACACGAAGTAACACAGACATACACTGACACCAAGTAACAAAGACATGCACTGATACCCAGTAACACAGACACACACTTACACCAAGTAAAAAAGACAGACAAAGATACCCAGTAACACAGACACACACTGACACGAAGTAACACAGACATACACTTACACCAAGTAACAAAGACCTAAACTGACACCCAGTAACAAAGAGATACACTGACACCCAGTAACACAGACACACGTGGACACCAAGTAACAAAGACACACACTTACACCAAGTAACACAGACACACACTGACACCCAGAAACACAAACAAACACACTGACGCCAAGTAACACAGACATACACTGACACCAAGTAACAAATACATACACTGATACCAAGTAACAAAGACATACACTTACGCCAAGTTACACAGACATACACTTACACCAAGTAATAAAGACATACACTGATACCCAGTAACACAGACACACACTGACACCCAGTTAGAAACACACACTGACCCCCAGTAACACAGACACACACTGACCCCCAGTAACACAGACATGCACTGAAACCCAGTAACACAGACACACACGGACACCAAGTAACAAAGACACAGAATTACACCAAGTAACACAGACACACACTGACACCCAGTAACACAGACACACACTTACACCAAGTCACACAGACATACACTGACACCAAGTAACAAAGACAGACACTGATACCCAGTAACACAGACACACACTTACACCAAGTAACAAAGACATACACTGACACCCAGTCACAAAGACATACACTGATACCAAGACACAAAGACATACACTGATGCCCAGTAACATAGACACACACTGACACCAAGTAACACAGACATACACTGACACCAATTAACAAAGACATACAATTACACCAAGTAACAAAGACACACACTTACACCAAGTATTTTGACGTACACTGACACCAAGTAACAAAGACATACACTGATACCCAGTAACACAGACACACACTTACACCAAGTAACACAGACATACAATGACTCCAAGTAACAAAGAAATGCACTGATACCCAGGAACACAGACACACACTTACACCAAGTACTAAAGACATACACTGATCCCCAGTAACACAGACACACACTGACACCAAGTAACAAAGACATACACTGATCCCCAGTAACACAGACACACACTGACACGAAGTAACACAGACATACACTGACACCAAGTAACAAAGACATGCACTGATACCCAGTAACACAGACACACACTTACACCAAGTAAAAAAGACAGACACTGATACCCCGTAACACAGACAGACACTTACACCAAGTAACAAAGACCTAAACTGACACCCAGTAACAAAGAGATACACTGACACCCAGTAACACAGACACACGTGGACACCAAGTAACAAAGACACACACTTACACCAAGTAACACAGACACACACTGACACCAAGTAACAAATACATACACTGATACCAAGTAACAAAGACATACACTTACGCCAAGTTACACAGACATACACTGACACCAAGTAACAAAGACATACACTGACACCAAGGAACAAAGACATACACTTACACCAAGTAATAAAGACATACACTGATACCCAGTAACACAGACACACACTGACACCCAGTTAGAAACACACACTGACCCCCAGTAACACAGACACACACTGACCCCCAGTAACACAGACATGCACTGAAACCCAGTAACACAGACACACACGGACACCAAGTAACAAAGACACAGAATTACACCAAGTAACACAGACACACACTGACACCCAGTAACACAGACACACACTTACACCAAGTCACACAGACATACACTGACACCAAGTAACAAAGACAGACACTGATACCCAGTAACACAGACACACACTTACACCCAGTAACAAAGACATACACTGACACCCAGTAACACAGACACACACGGACACCATGTAACAAAGACACACACTTACACCAAGTAACACAGACACACACTGACACCCATGAACACAAACAATCACACTGACACCAAGTAACAAAGACATACACTGATACCCAGTAACACAGGCACACACTGGGGCGGGGGGGCACATTGGCGCAGTGGTTAGCACCGCAGCATCACAGCTCCAGGGACCCTGGTTCGATTCTGGTTACTGCCTGTGTGCAGTTTGCAAGTTCTTTTTGTGTCTGCGTGGGTTTCCTCCGGGTGCTGCGGTTTGCTCCCACATGCCAAACACTTGCAGGTTGATCAGTTAATTGGCCATCATAAATTGCCCCTCGTATAGGAAGGTGGTAGGGAGATATTCCGGGTGAGGTGGGGATGTGATAGGAATACGGGATTAATGTAGGATTAGTATAATTGGTGGTTGATGGTCGGCACAGACTCGGTGCGCCGAAGGGCCTGTTTAAGTGCTGTATCTCTAAACTAAACTAAATACTAACAACTAGTGTCACTGACACCCAGTAACACAAACAAACACTGACACCCAGTAACAAAGACATACACTGATAACAAGTCACAAAGACAGACACTGATACCCAGTAACACAAACAAACACACACTGACACCCAGTAACACAGAGAAACACTGATACACAGTAACACAGACATACACTGACACCAAGTAACACAGACACACAATGACAACCAGTAACACATACACACACTTACAACAAGTAACACAGACACACTTACACCAAGTAACAAAGACATACACTGACACCCAGTAACAAAGACATACACTGACACCCAGTAACACAGACACACACGGACACCAAGTAACAAAGACAGACATTGATACCCAGTAACACAGACACACACTTACACCAAGTAACAAAGTCATACACTGACACCCAGTAACAAAGTCATACACTGACACCCAGTAACACAGACACACACGGACACCAAGTAACAAAGACACACACTGACACCAAGTCACAAAGACACACACTGACACCCAGTAACAAAGACATACACTGACACCAAGTCACAAAGACATACACTGATACCCAGGAACACAGACACACACTTACACCAAGTAACACAGACATACACTGACACCAAGTAACAAAGACATGCACTGATACCCAGTAACACAGACACACGCTTACACCAAGTAACACAGACATACACTGACACCCAGGAACACAGGCACACACGGACACCAAGTAACAAAGACATGCACTGATACCCAGTAACACAGGCACACACTGGGCGGAGGGGGGGGGGGGGTTGCACATTGGCGCAGTGGTTAGCACCGCAGCCTCACAGCTCCAGGGACCCGGGTTCGATTCTGGGTACTGCCTGTGCGGAGTTTGCAAGTTCTCCCTGTGTCTGCGTGGGTTTCCTCCCGGTGCTCCAGTTTCCTCCCACATGCCAAAGACCTGCAGGTTGATAGGTTAATTGGCCATCATAAATAGATCCTAGTATAGGTAGGTGGTAGGGAAATATATGGGGATAGTTGGGGATGTGATAGGAATATGCGATTAGTGTAGGATTAGTATAAATGGGTGGTTGATGGTCGGCATAGACTCGGTGGGCCGAAGGGCCTGTTTAAGTGCTGTATCTCTAAACTAAACTAAATACTGACACCTAGTGTCACAGACACACACTGACACCCAGTAACAAAAACAAACACACACTGACACCCAGTAACACAGAGAAACACTGATGCAAAGTAACAAAGACATACACTGATACCCAGTGACACAGACACACACTTACACCAAGTAACACAGACATACACTGACATCAAGTAACAAAGACATGCACTGATACCCAGTAACACAGACACACACTTACACATAGTAAAAAAGACAGACACTGATACCCAGTAACACAGACACACACTTACACCAAGTAACAAAGACATACTCTGACACCCAGTAACAAAGACATACACTGACACCCAGTAACACAGACACACACGGACACCCAGTAACACAGACACACACTTACACCAAGTAACACAGACACACACTGACACCCAGTAACACAAACAAACACACTGACACCAAGTAACACAGACATGCACTGACACCAAGTAACAAAGACATACACTGACACCAAGTAGCAAAGACATACACTTACACCAAGTAACAAAGACATACACTGACGCCAAGTAGCAAAGACATACACTTACACCAAGTAACAAAGACATACACTGACACCAAGTAACAAAGACATACACTTACACCAAGTAACACAGACATACACTGACACCAAGTAACAAAGACATACACTGATACCCAGTAACACAGACACACACTTACACCAAGTAACAAAGACATACACTGACACCAAGTAACAAAGACATACACTTACACCAAGTAACACAGACATACACTTACACCAAGTAACACAGACACACACTGACACCCAGTAACACAAACAAACACACTGACGCCAAGTAACACAGACATACACTGACACCAAGTAACAAAGACATACACTGATACCAAGTTACAAAGACATACACTTACACCAAGTAACAAAGAAACACACTTACGCCAAGATACACAGACAAACACTGACACCAAGTAACAAAGACAGACAATTACACCAAGTAACAAAGGCATACACTTACACCAAGTATTTTGACATTCACTGACACCAAGTAACAAAGACATACACTGATACCCAGTAACAGAGACACACACTTACACCAAGTAACAAAGACAGACAATGAAACCAAGTAACAAAGACACACACTGACACCAAGTAACAAAGACACACACTGACACCAAGTAACAAAGACATACACAGACAGCAAGTAACAAAGATAGACACTGTTACCCAGTAACACAGACACACACTTACACCAAGTAACAAAGACAGACACTGACATCCAGTAACACAGACACACAATTACACCAAGTCACAAAGACACACACTGACACCAATTAATAAAGACATACACTGATACCCAGTAACACAGACACACAATTACACCAAGTAACACAGACATACACTGACACCAAATAACAAAGACATGCACTGATACCCAGTAACAAAGACATACACTTACACCAAGTAACAAAGACACACACTTACGCCAAGTAACACAGACATACACTGACACCAAGTAACAAAGACAGATAATTACACCAAGTAACAAAGACATACACTTACACCAAGTATTTTGACATCCACTGACACCAAGTAACAAAGACATACACTGATACACAGTAATAGAGACACACACTTACACCAAGTAACAAAGACAGAAAACGACACCAAGTAACAAAGACAAACACTGACACCAAGTAACAAAGACATACACAGACACCAAGTAACAAAGACAGACACTGTTACCCAGCAACACAGACACACACTTTCACCAAGTAACAAAGACAGACACTGACATCCAGTAACACAGACACACAATTACACCAAATCACAAAGACACACACCGACACCAATTAATAAAGACATACACTGATACCCAGTAACACAGACACACAATTACACCAAGTAACACAGACATACACTGACACCAAGTAACAAAGACAGACAATTACACCAAGTAACAAAGACATACACTTACACCAAGTATTTTGACATCCACTGACACCAAGTAACAAAGACACACTCTTACACCAATTAACACAGACACACACTGACACCCAGTAACACAAACAAACACACTGACGCCAAGTAACACAGACATACACTGACACCAAGTAACAAAGACATACACTGATACCAAGTAACAAAGACATACACTTACACCAAGTAACAAAGACACACACTTACGCCAAGTAACACAGACATACACTGACGCCAAGTAACAAAGACAGACAATTACACCAAGTAACAAAGACATACACTTACACCAAGTATTTTGACATCCACTGACACCAAGTGACAAAGACAGACACTGATACCCAGTAACAGAGACACACACTTACACCAAGTAACAGTGGTTAGCACCGCAGCCTCACAGCTCCAGGGACCCGGGTTCGATTCTGGGTACTGCCTGTGCGGAGTTTGCAAGTTCTCCCTGTATCTGCGTGGGTTTCCTCCCGGTGCTGCGGTTTCCTCCCACATGCCAAAGACTTGCAGGTTTATAGGTTAATTGGCCATCATAAATTGCCCCTAGTATAGGTAGGTGGGTATAAATGGGTAGTTGATGGTCGGCACAGACTCGGTGGGCCGAAGGGCCTGTTAAGTGCTGTATCTCTAAACTAAACTAAATACTGACACCTCGTGTCACAGACACACACTGACACCCAGTAACACAGAAAAAAACTGATACACAGTAACAAAGACATACACTGACACCAAGTAACAAAGACATACACTTACACCAAGTAACAAAGACATACACTGATACCCAGTAACACAGACACACACTGACACCCAGTTAGAAACACACACTGACCCCCAGTAACACAGACACACACTGACCCCCAGTAACACAGACATACACTGAAACCCAGTAACACAGACACACACTGACACCAACTAACAAAGACACAGAATTACACCAAGTAACACAGACACACGCTGACACCCAGGAACACAGACACACACTTACACCAAGTAACACAGACATACACTGACACCAAGTAACAAAGACAGACACTGATACCCAGTAACACAGACACACACTTACACCAAGTAACTCTGACAAACACTGACACCCAGTAACACAGACACACACTTACACCAAGCAACGAAGACATACACTGACACCAAGTAACAAAGACATGCACTGATACCCAGTAACACAGACACACACTTACACCAAGTAACACAGACATACACTGACACCAAGTAACAAATACATACACTGATACCGAGGAACACAGAAACACAATTACACCAAGTAACACAGACACACACTTACACCAAGTAACAAAGACATACACTTACACCAAGTAACACAGACATACACTGACACCAAGTAACAAAGACATACAATTACACCAAGTAGCAAAGACACACACTTACACCAAGTAACACAGATATACGCTGACACCAAGTCACAAAGACATGCACTGACACCCAGTAACACAGACACAAACGGACACCAAGTAACAAAGACATACACTGACACCCAGTAACACAGACACACACGGACACCATGTAACAAAGACACACACTTACACCAAGTAACACAGACACACACTGACACCCATGAACACAAACAATCACACTGACACCAAGTAACAAAGACATACACTGATACCCAGTAACACAGGCACACACTGGGGCGGGGGGGCACATTGGCGCAGTGGTTAGCACCGCAGCATCACAGCTCCAGGGACCCTGGTTCGATTCTGGTTACTGCCTGTGTGCAGTTTGCAAGTTCTTTTTGTGTCTGCGTGGGTTTCCTCCGGGTGCTGCGGTTTGCTCCCACATGCCAAACACTTGCAGGTTGATCAGTTAATTGGCCATCATAAATTGCCCCTCGTATAGGAAGGTGGTAGGGAGATATTCCGGGTGAGGTGGGGATGTGATAGGAATACGGGATTAATGTAGGATTAGTATAATTGGTGGTTGATGGTCGGCACAGACTCGGTGCGCCGAAGGGCCTGTTTAAGTGCTGTATCTCTAAACTAAACTAAATACTAACAACTAGTGTCACTGACACCCAGTAACACAAACAAACACTGACACCCAGTAACAAAGACATACACTGATAACAAGTCACAAAGACAGACACTGATACCCAGTAACACAAACAAACACACACTGACACCCAGTAACACAGAGAAACACTGATACACAGTAACACAGACATACACTGACACCAAGTAACACAGACACACAATGACAACCAGTAACACATACACACACTTACAACAAGTAACACAGACACACTTACACCAAGTAACAAAGACATACACTGACACCCAGTAACAAAGACATACACTGACACCCAGTAACACAGACACACACGGACACCAAGTAACAAAGACACAGACTTACACCAAGTAACACAGACATACACTGACACCAAGTAACAAAGACAGACATTGATACCCAGTAACACAGACACACACTTACACCAAGTAACAAAGTCATACACTGACACCCAGTAACAAAGTCATACACTGACACCCAGTAACACAGACACACACGGACACCAAGTAACAAAGACACACACTGACACCAAGTCACAAAGACACACACTGACACCCAGTAACAAAGACATACACTGACACCAAGTCACAAAGACATACACTGATACCCAGGAACACAGACACACACTTACACCAAGTAACACAGACATACACTGACACCAAGTAACAAAGACATGCACTGATACCCAGTAACACAGACACACGCTTACACCAAGTAACACAGACATACACTGACACCCAGGAACACAGGCACACACGGACACCAAGTAACAAAGACATGCACTGATACCCAGTAACACAGGCACACACTGGGCGGAGGGGGGAGGGGGGGGTTGCACATTGGCGCAGTGGTTAGCACCGCAGCCTCACAGCTCCAGGGACCCGGGTTCGATTCTGGGTACTGCCTGTGCGGAGTTTGCAAGTTCTCCCTGTGTCTGCGTGGGTTTCCTCCCGGTGCTCCAGTTTCCTCCCACATGCCAAAGACCTGCAGGTTGATAGGTTAATTGGCCATCATAAATAGATCCTAGTATAGGTAGGTGGTAGGGAAATATATGGGGATAGTTGGGGATGTGATAGGAATATGCGATTAGTGTAGGATTAGTATAAATGGGTGGTTGATGGTCGGCATAGACTCGGTGGGCCGAAGGGCCTGTTTAAGTGCTGTATCTCTAAACTAAACTAAATACTGACACCTAGTGTCACAGACACACACTGACACCCAGTAACAAAAACAAACACACACTGACACCCAGTAACACAGAGAAACACTGATGCAAAGTAACAAAGACATACACTGATACCCAGTGACACAGACACACACTTACACCAAGTAACACAGACATACACTGACATCAAGTAACAAAGACATGCACTGATACCCAGTAACACAGACACACACTTACACATAGTAAAAAAGACAGACACTGATACCCAGTAACACAGACACACACTTACACCAAGTAACAAAGACATACTCTGACACCCAGTAACAAAGACATACACTGACACCCAGTAACACAGACACACACGGACACCCAGTAACACAGACACACACTTACACCAAGTAACACAGACACACACTGACACCCAGTAACACAAACAAACACACTGACACCAAGTAACACAGACATGCACTGACACCAAGTAACAAAGACATACACTGACACCAAGTAGCAAAGACATACACTTACACCAAGTAACAAAGACATACACTGACGCCAAGTAGCAAAGACATACACTTACACCAAGTAACAAAGACATACACCGACACCAAGTAACAAAGACATACACTTACACCAAGTAACACAGACATACACTGACACCAAGTAACAAAGACATACACTGATACCCAGTAACACAGACACACACTTACACCAAGTAACAAAGACATACACTGACACCAAGTAACAAAGACATACACTTACACCAAGTAACACAGACATACACTTACACCAAGTAACACAGACACACACTGACACCCAGTAACACAAACAAACACACTGACGCCAAGTAACACAGAAATACACTGACACCAAGTAACAAAGACATACACTGATACCAAGTTACAAAGACATACACTTACACCAAGTAACAAAGAAACACACTTACGCCAAGATACACAGACAAACACTGACACCAAGTAACAAAGACAGACAATTACACCAAGTAACAAAGGCATACACTTACACCAAGTATTTTGACATTCACTGACACCAAGTAACAAAGACATACACTGATACCCAGTAACAGAGACACACACTTACACCAAGTAACAAAGACAGACAATGAAACCAAGTAACAAAGACACACACTGACACCAAGTAACAAAGACACACACTGACACCAAGTAACAAAGACATACACAGACAGCAAGTAACAAAGATAGACACTGTTACCCAGTAACACAGACACACACTTACACCAAGTAACAAAGACAGACACTGACATCCAGTAACACAGACACACAATTACACCAAGTCACAAAGACACACACTGACACCAATTAATAAAGACATACACTGATACCCAGTAACACAGACACACAATTACACCAAGTAACACAGACATACACTGACACCAAATAACAAAGACATGCACTGATACCCAGTAACAAAGACATACACTTACACCAAGTAACAAAGACACACACTTACGCCAAGTAACACAGACATACACTGACACCAAGTAACAAAGACAGATAATTACACCAAGTAACAAAGACATACACTTACACCAAGTATTTTGACATCCACTGACACCAAGTAACAAAGACATACACTGATACACAGTAATAGAGACACACACTTACACCAAGTAACAAAGACAGAAAACGACACCAAGTAACAAAGACAAACACTGACACCAAGTAACAAAGACATACACAGACACCAAGTAACAAAGACAGACACTGTTACCCAGCAACACAGACACACACTTTCACCAAGTAACAAAGACAGACACTGACATCCAGTAACACAGACACACAATTACACCAAATCACAAAGACACACACCGACACCAATTAATAAAGACATACACTGATACCCAGTAACACAGACACACAATTACACCAAGTAACACAGACATACACTGACACCAAGTAACAAAGACAGACAATTACACCAAGTAACAAAGACATACACTTACACCAAGTATTTTGACATCCACTGACACCAAGTAACAAAGACAAACTCTTACACCAATTAACACAGACACACACTGACACCCAGTAACACAAACAAACACACTGACGCCAAGTAACACAGACATACACTGACACCAAGTAACAAAGACATACACTGATACCAAGTAACAAAGACATACACTTACACCAAGTAACAAAGACACACACTTACGCCAAGTAACACAGACATACACTGACGCCAAGTAACAAAGACAGACAATTACACCAAGTAACAAAGACATACACTTACACCAAGTATTTTGACATCCACTGACACCAAGTGACAAAGACAGACACTGATACCCAGTAACAGAGACACACACTTACACCAAGTAACAGTGGTTAGCACCGCAGCCTCACAGCTCCAGGGACCCGGGTTCGATTCTGGGTACTGCCTGTGCGGAGTTTGCAAGTTCTCCCTGTATCTGCGTGGGTTTCCTCCCGGTGCTGCGGTTTCCTCCCACATGCCAAAGACTTGCAGGTTTACAGGTTAATTGGCCATCATAAATTGCCCCTAGTATAGGTAGGTGGGTATAAATGGGTAGTTGATGGTCGGCACAGACTCGGTGGGCCGAAGGGCCTGTTAAGTGCTGTATCTCTAAACTAAACTAAATACTGACACCTCGTGTCACAGACACACACTGACACCCAGTAACACAGAAAAAAACTGATACACAGTAACAAAGACATACACTGACACCAAGTAACAAAGACATACACTTACACCAAGTAACAAAGACATACACTGATACCCAGTAACACAGACACACACTGACACCCAGTTAGAAACACACACTGACCCCCAGTAACACAGACACACACTGACCCCCAGTAACACAGACATACACTGAAACCCAGTAACACAGACACACACTGACACCAACTAACAAAGACACAGAATTACACCAAGTAACACAGACACACGCTGACACCCAGGAACACAGACACACACTTACACCAAGTAACACAGACATACACTGACACCAAGTAACAAAGACAGACACTGATACCCAGTAACACAGACACACACTTACACCAAGTAACTCTGACAAACACTGACACCCAGTAACACAGACACACACTTACACCAAGCAACGAAGACATACACTGACACCAAGTAACAAAGACATGCACTGATACCCAGTAACACAGGCACACACTGGGCGGGGTGAGGGGGGGATGTGCACATTGGCGCAGTGGTTAGCACCGCAGCCTCACAGCTCCAGGGACCCGGGTTCGATTCTGGGTACTGCCTGTGCAGAGTTTGCAAGTTCTCCCTGTGTCTGCGTGGGTTTCCTCCCGGTGCTCCAGTTTCCTCCCACATGCCAAAGACTTGCAGGTTGATAGTTTAATTGGCCATCATAAATAGACCCTAGTATAGGTAGGTGGTAGGGAAATATATGGGGATAGGTGGGGATGTGATAGGAATACGGGATTAGTGGAGGATTAGTATAAATGGGTGGTTGATGGTCGGCATAGACTCGGTGGGCCGAAGGGCCTGTTTAAGTGCTGTATCTCTAAACTAAACTAAATACTGACACCGAGTGTCACAGACACACACTAACACCCAGTAACACAGACACACACTGACACCAACTAACAAAGACACAGAATTACACCAAGTAACACAGACACACACTGACACCCAGGAACACAGACACACACTTACACCAAGTAACACAGACATACACTGACACCAAGTAACAAAGACAGACACTGATACCCAGTAACACAGACACACACTTACACCAAGTAACACAGACACACACTGACACCCAGTAACACAAACAATCACACTGACACCAAGTAACAAAGACATACACTGATACCCAGTAACACAGGCACGTACTGGGGGGGGGGGGGGGGGCACATTGGCGCAGTGATTAGCACCGCAGCATCACAGCTCCAGGGACCCTGGTTCGATTCTGGGTACTGCCTGTGCGGAGTTTTCAAGTTCTCCCTGTGTCTCCGTGAGTTTCCTCCGGGTGCTCCGGTTTCCTCCCACATGCCAAACACTTGCAGGTTGATCGGTTAATTGGCCATCATAAATTGCCCCTCGTGTAGGAAGGTGGTAGGGAGATATTCCGGGTTAGGTGGGGATGTGATAGGAATACGGGATTAATGTAGGATTAGTATAAATGGGTGGTTGATGGTCGGCACAGACTCGGTGGGCCGAAGGGCCTGTTTAATTGCTGTATCTCTAAACTAAACTAAATACTAACAACTAGTGTCACTGACACCCAGTAACACAAACAAACACTGACACCAAGTAACAAAGACATACACTGATACCAAGTCGCAAAGACATACACTGATACCCAGTAACACAAACAAACACACACTGACACCCAGTAACACAGATAAACACTGACACACTGTAACAAAGACATTCACTGACGCCAAGTAACACAGACACACAATGACACCCAGTAATACAGACACACACTTACAACAAGTAACACAGACACACTTACACCAAGTAACAAAGACATACACTGACACCCAGTAACAAAGACATGCACTGACACCCAGTAACACAGACACACACGGACACCAAGTAACAAAGACACAGACTTACACCAAGTAACACAGACATACACTGACACCAAGTAACAAAGACAGACACTGATACCCAGTAACACAGACACACACTTACACCAAGTAACAAAGACATACACTGACACCCAGTAACACAGACATACACTGACACCAAGTCACAAAGACATACACTGATACCCACGACCACAGACACACACTTACACCAAGTAACACAGACAAACACTGACACCAAGTAACAAAGACATGCACTGATACCCAGTAACACAGACACACACTTACACCAAGTAACACAGACATACACTGACACCCAGTAACACAGGCACACACGGACACCTAGTAACAAAGACTTACACTTACACCAAGTAACTCTGACAAACACTGACACCCAGTAACACAGACACACACTTACACCAAGCAACGAAGACATACACTGACACCAAGTAACAAAGACATGCACTGATACCCAGTAACACAGGCACACACTGGGCGGGGTGAGGGGGGGATGTGCACATTGGCGCAGTGGTTAGCACCGCAGCCTCACAGCTCCAGGGACCCGGGTTCGATTCTGGGTACTGCCTGTGCGGAGTTTGCAAGTTCTCCCTGTGTCTGCGTGGGTTTCCTCCCGGTGCTCCAGTTTCCTCCCACATGCCAAAGACTTGCAGGTTGATAGTTTAATTGGCCATCATAAATAGACCCTAGTATAGGTAGGTGGTAGGGAAATATATGGGGATAGGTGGGGATGTGATAGGAATACGGGATTAGTGGAGGATTAGTATAAATGGGTGGTTGATGGTCGGCATAGACTCGGTGGGCCGAAGGGCCTGTTTAAGTGCTGTATCTCTAAACTAAACTAAATACTGACACCGAGTGTCACAGACACACACTGACACCCAGTAACACAAACAAATACACACTGACACCCAGTAACACAGAGAAACACTGATGCACAGGAACAAAGACATACACTGACACCAAGTAACAAAGACATACACTTACACCAAGTATTTTGACATGCACTGACAGCAAGTATCACAGATACACACTGAAACCCAGTAACACAAACAATCACACTGACACCAAGTAACAAAGACATACACTGATACCCAGTAACACAGGCACGCACTGGGGGGGGGGGGGGCACATTGGCGCAGTGATTAGCACCGCAGCATCACAGCTCCAGGGACCCTGGTTCGATTCTGGGTACTGCCTGTGCGGAGTTTGCAAGTTCTCCCTGTGTCTCCGTGAGTTTCCTCCGGGTGCTCCGGTTTCCTCCCACATGCCAAACACTTGCAGGTTGATCGGTTAATTGGCCATCATAAATTGCCCCTCGTGTAGGAAGGTGGTAGGGAGATATTCCGGGTTAGGTGGGGATGTGATAGGAATACGGGATTAATGTAGGATTAGTATAAATGGGTGGTTGATGGTCGGCACAGACTCGGTGGGCCGAAGGGCCTGTTTAATTGCTGTATCTCTAAACTAAACTAAATACTAACAACTAGTGTCACTGACACCCAGTAACACAAACAAACACTGACACCAAGTAACAAAGACATACACTGATACCAAGTCGCAAAGACATACACTGATACCCAGTAACACAAACAAACACACACTGACACCCAGTAACACAGATAAACACTGACACACAGTAACAAAGACATTCACTGACGCCAAGTAACACAGACACACAATGACACCCAGTAATACAGACACACACTTACAACAAGTAACACAGACACACTTACACCAAGTAACAAAGACATACACTGACACCCAGTAACAAAGACATGCACTGACACCCAGTAACACAGACACACACGGACACCAAGTAACAAAGACACAGACTTACACCAAGTAACACAGACATACACTGACACCAAGTAACAAAGACAGACACTGATACCCAGTAACACAGACACACACTTACACCAAGTAACAAAGACATATACTGACACCCAGTAACACAGACACACACTGACACCAAGTCACAAAGACACACACTGACTCCCAGTAACAAAGACATACACTGACACCAAGTCACAAAGACATACACTGATACCCACGAACACAGACACACACTTACACCAAGTAACACAGACAAACACTGACACCAAGTAACAAAGACATGCACTGATACCCAGTAACACAGACACACACTTACACCAAGTAACACAGACATACACTGACACCCAGTAACACAGGCACACACGGACACCTAGTAACAAAGACTTACACTTACACCAAGTAACTCTGACAAACACTGACACCCAGTAACACAGACACACACTTACACCAAGCAACGAAGACATACACTGACACCAAGTAACAAAGACATGCACTGATACCCAGTAACACAGGCACACACTGGGCGGGGTGAGGGGGGGATGTGCACATTGGCGCAGTGTTTAGCACCGCAGCTTCACAGCTCCAGGGACCCGGGTTCGATTCTGGGTACTGCCTGTGCGGAGTTTGCAAGTTCTCCCTGTGTCTGCGTGGGTTTCCTCCCGGTGCTCCAGTTTCCTCCCACATGCCAAAGACTTGCAGGTTGATAGTTTAATTGGCCATCATAAATAGACCCTAGTATAGGTAGGTGGTAGGGAAATATATGGGGATAGGTGGGGATGTGATAGGAATACGGGATTAGTGGAGGATTAGTATAAATGGGTGGTTGATGGTCGGCATAGACTCGGTGGGCCGAAGGGCCTGTTTAAGTGCTGTATCTCTAAACTAAACTAAATACTGACACCGAGTGTCACAGACACACACTGACACCCAGTAACACAAACAAATACACACTGACACCCAGTAACACAGAGAAACACTGATGCACAGGAACAAAGACATACACTGACACCAAGTAACAAAGACATACACTTACACCAAGTATTTTGACATGCACTGACAGCAAGTATCACAGATACACACTGAAACCCAGTAAAAAAGACATACACTGACACCAAGTAACATCGACAGACAATTACACCAAGTAACAAAGACATACACTTACACCAAGTGAAAAAGACATACACTGACACCACGTCACAAAGACATACAATGATACCAAGTCACAAAGACATACACTGATGCCCAGTAACACAGACACACACTGACACCAAGTAATAAAGACATACATTGACACCAAGTAACAAAGACATACACTTACACCAAGTAACAAAGACACACACTTACACCAACTAACACAGACATACACTGACACCAAGTATCAAAGACAGACAATTACACCAAGTAACAAAGACATACACTTACAGCAAGTATTTTGACATACACTGACACCAAGTCACAAAGACATACACTGATGCCCAGTAACACAGCCACACACAGACACCAAGTAAAAAAGACAGACACTGATACCCAGCAACACAGACACACACTTACACCAAGTAACACAGACATACACTGACACCCAGTAACAAAGACTTGCACTGATACCCAGGAGCACAGGCACACAGTTACACCAAGTAAAAAAGACAGACACTGATACCAGTAACACCGACATACACTTACACCAAGTATCAAAGACATACACTGACACCAAGTAGCAAAGACATACACTTACACCAAGTAACAAAGACATACACTGACACTAAGTAGCAAAGACATACACTTACACCAAGTAACAAAGACATACACTGACACCAAGTAACAAAGACATACACTTACACCAGGTAACACAGACACTCACTTACACCAAGTAACACAGACATACACTGACACCAAGTAACAAAGCCATACACTGACACCAAGTAACAAAGACATACACTGATACCCAGTAACAGAGACACACACCTACACCAAGTAACAAAGACAGACAATGACACCAAGTAACAAAGGCACACACTGACACCAAGTAACAAAGACATCCACAGACACCAAGTAACAAAGACAGACACTGTTACCCAGCAACACAGACACACTCTTACACCAAGTAACAAAGCCAGACACTGACATCCAGTAACACAGACACACAATTACAGCAAGTCACAAAGACACACACTGACACCAATTAATAAAGACATACACTGATACCCAGTAACACGGACACACACTGACACCAAGTAACAAAGACATACACTGACACCCAGTAACACAGACAGACACTGACATCCAGTAACACAGACACACACTTACACCAAGTAACAAAGACGCTCAGTTACACCAAGTAACAGACACACACTGACACCCAGTAACACAGACACACACTTACACCAAGTAACACAGACATACACTTACACCAAGTAACACAGACATACACTTACACCAAGTAACAAAGACATACACTGACACTAAGTAGCAAAGACATACACTTACACCAAGTAACAAAGACATACACTGACACCAAGTAACAAAGACATACACTTACACCAGGTAACACAGACACTCACTTACACCAAGTAACACAGACATACACTGACACCAAGTAACAAAGCCATACACTGACACCAAGTAACAAAGACATACACTGATACCCAGTAACAGAGACACACACCTACACCAAGTAACAAAGACAGACAATGACACCAAGTAACAAAGGCACACACTGACACCAAGTAACAAAGACATCCACAGACACCAAGTAACAAAGACAGACACTGTTACCCAGCAACACAGACACACTCTTACACCAAGTAACAAAGCCAGACACTGACATCCAGTAACACAGACACACAATTACAGCAAGTCACAAAGACACACACTGACACCAATTAATAAAGACATACACTGATACCCAGTAACACGGACACACACTGACACCAAGTAACAAAGACATACACTGACACCCAGTAACACAGACAGACACTGACATCCAGTAACACAGACACACACTTACACCAAGTAACAAAGACGCTCAGTTACACCAAGTAACAGACACACACTGACACCCAGTAACACAGACACACACTTACACCAAGTAACACAGACATACACTTACACCAAGTAACACAGACATACACTGACACAAAGTAACAAAGACATACACCTACACCAAGTATTTTGACATACACTGACACCAAGTAACAACGACATGCACTGACACCCGGTAACACAGACACACACGGACACCAAGTAACAAAGACACACACTTACACCAAGAAACACATACACACACTGACACCCAGTAACACAGACACACACTTACACCAAGTAACACAGACATACACTGATACCCAGTAACACAGACACACACTTACACCAAGTAACACAGACATACACTGACACCAAGTAACAAAGACATACACTGATACCCAGGAACACAGACACGCACTTAGACCAAGTAACACAGACACACACTTACACCATGTAACAAAGACATACACTTACACCAAGTAACACAGACATACACTGACACAAAAGTAACAAAGACATACAATTACACCAAGTAACAAAGACGCACACTTACACCAAGTAACAAAGAAAGACACTGATACCCAGTAACACAGACACACACTTACACCAAGTAACAAAGACATACACTGACACCAAGTAACACAAGCAAACACACACTGACACCCAGTAAGCCAGAGAAACACTAATAAACAGTAACAAAGACATACACAGACACCCAGTAACACAGACACACAGTTACACCAAGTAACAAAGACATACACTGACACCAAGTAGCAAAGACATGCACTGACACCAAGTCACAAAGACATACACTTACACCAAGTAACAAAGACGCACACTTACACCATGTAACAAAGAAAGACACTGATACCCAGTAACACAGACACACACTTACACCAAGTAACAAAGACATACACTGACACCAAGTAACACAAACAAACACACACTGACACCCAGTAACACAGAGAAACACTAATAAACAGTAACAAAGACATACACTGACACCAAGTAACACAGTCACACACTTACACCCAGTAACAAAGACATACACTGACACCAAGTCACAAAGACATACACTGATACCAAGTCACAAAGGCATACACTGTTACCCAGTAACACAGACTCACACTGACACCAAGTAACAAAGACATGCACTGATACCCAGTAACACAGACACACACTTACACCAAGTAACAAAGACATACACTGATACCCAGTAACACAGACACACACTTACACCAAGTAACACAGACATACACTGAAACCAAGTAACAAAGACATACACTGATACCCAGTAACACAGACACACACTTACACCAAGTAACAAAGACATACACTGATACCCAGTAACACAGACACACACTTACACCAAGTAACACAGACATACACTGAGACAAAGTAACAAAGACATGCACTGATACCCAGTAACACAGAGACACACTTACACCAAGTAACAAAGACAGACACTGATACCCAGTAACACAGACACACACTTACACCAAGTAACAAAGACATACCTTGACACCCAGTAACAAAGAAATACACTGACACCCAGTAACACAGACCCACACGGACACCAAGTAACAAAGACATACACTTACACCAAGTAACACAGACATACACTGACACCAAGTAACAAAGACATACACTGATACCCAGAAACACAGACACACACTTACACCAAGTAACAAAGACAGACACTGATACCCGGTAACACAGACAACACTTACTCCAAGTAACAAAGAGATACACTGACACCAAGTAACAAAGACATACACTGACACCAAGTAACAAAGACATACACTGATACCCAGTAACAGAGACACACACTTACACCAAGAAACAAAGACAGACAATGACACCAAGTAACAAAGACACACACTGACACCAAGTAACAAAGACATACACAGACATCAAGTAACAAAGACAGACACTGTTACCCAGCAACACAGACACACACTTACACCAAGTAACAAAGACAGACACTGACATCCAGTAACACAGACACACAATTACAGCAAGTCACAAAGACACACACTGACACCAATTAATAAAGACATACACTGATACCCAGTAACACAGACACACAATTACACCAAGTAACAAAGACACACAGTGACACCAATTAACAAAGACAAACACTGATACCCAGTAACACAGACACACACTTACACCAAGTAACAAAGACATACACTGAAACCAAGTAACAAAGACATACACTTACACCAAGTAACAAAGACATACACTGATACCCAGTAACACAGACACACACTTTTCTCCATGTGACAAAGACATACACTGATACCCAGTAACACAGACACACACTTACACCAAGTAACAAAGACATACACTGACACCAATTAACAAAGACTTACACTGATAACCAGTAACACAGACACACACTTACACCAAGTAACAAAGACATACACTGAAACCAAGTAACAAAGACATACACTTACACCAAGTAACAAAGACATACACTGACAGCAAGTAACAAAGACATACACTGACCCCCAGTAACACAGACACACACCGACACCAAATAACAAAGACATACACTGACACCAAGTAACAAAGACATACACTTACACCAAGTAACAAAGACAGACAATTACACCAAGTAACAAAGACATACACTTACACCAAGTATTTTGACATACACTGACACCAAGTAACAAAGACATACACTGATACCCAGTAACACAGACACACACTGAAACCAAGCAACAAAGACATACACTGACACCCAGTAACAAAGACATACACTGACACCCAGTAACACAGACACACACTTACACCAAGTAACAAAGACGCTCACTTACACCAAGTAACAGACACACACTGACACCCAGTAACACAGACACACACTTACACCAAGTAACACAGACATACACTTACACCAAGTAACACAGACAGACACTGACACAAAGTATCAAAGACATACACCTACACCAAGTATTTTGACATACACTGACACCAAGTAACAACGACATGCACTGACACCCGGTAACACAGACACACACGGACACCAAGTAACAAAGGCACACATTTACACAAAGAAACACATACACACACTGACACCCAGTAACACAGACACACACTTACACCAAGTAACACAGACATACACTGATACCCAGTAACACAGACACACACTTACACCAAGTAACACAGACATACACTGACACCAAGTAACAAAGACATACACTGATACCCAGGAACACAGACACGCACTTACACCAAGTAACACAGACACACACTTACACCATGTAACAAAGACATACACTTACACCAAGTAACACAGACATACACTGACACCAAGTAACAAAGACATACAATTACACCAAGTAACAAAGACGCACACTTACACCAAGTAACAAAGAAAGACACTGATACCCAGTAACACAGACACACACTTATACCAAGTAACAAAGACATACACTGACACCAAGTAACGCAAGCAAACACACACTGACACCCAGTAACACAGAGAAACACAAATAAACAGTAACAAAGACATACACTGACACCAAGTAACACAGACACACACTTACACCAAGTAACACAGACATACACTGACACCAAGTAACACAGACATACACTGATACCCAGTAACACAGACACACACTTACACCAAGTAACACAGACATGCACTGACACCAAGTAACAAAGACATACACTGATACCGAGGTACACAGACACACACTTACACCAAGTAACACAGACACACACTTACACCAAGTAACACAGACATACACTGACACCAAGTAACAAAGACGTACAATTACACCAAGTAACAAAGACGCACACTTACACCAACTAACAAAGAAAGACACTGATACCCAGTAACACAGACACACACTTACACCAAGTAACAAAGACATACACTGACACCAAGTAACACAAACAAACACACACTGACACCCAGTAACACAGAGAAACACTAATAAACTGTAACAAAGACATACACTGACACCAAGTAACACAGTCACACACTTACACCCAGTAACAAAGACATACACTGACACCAAGTCACAAAGACATACACTGATACCAAGTCACAAAGGCATACACTGTTACACAGTAACACAGACTCACACTGACACCAAGTAACAAAGACATGCACTGATACCCAGTAACACAGACACACACTTACACCAAGTAACAAAGACATACACTGATACCCAGTAACAAAGACACACACTTACACCAAGTAACACAGACATACACTGAAACCAAGTAACAAAGACATACACTGATACCCAGTAACACAGACACACACTTACACCAAGTAACAAAGACATACACTGATACCCAGTGACACAGACACACACTTACACCAAGTAACACAGACATACACTGAGACAAAGTAACAAAGACATGCACTGATACCCAGTAACACGGAGACACACTTACACCAAGTAACAAAGACAGACACTGATACCCAGTAACACAGACACACACTTACACCAAGTAACAAAGACATACCTTGACACCCAGTAACAAAGAAATACACTGACACCCAGTAACACAGACCCACACGGACACCAAGTAACAAAGACATACACTTACACCAAGTAACACAGACATACACTGACACCAAGTAACAAAGACATACACTGATACCCAGAAACACAGACACACACTTACACCAAGTAACAAAGACAGACACTGATACCCGGTAACACAGACACACACTTACTCCAAGTAACAAAGAGATACACTGATACCCAGTAACAAAGACATACACTGACACCCAGTAACACAGACAGACACGGACACCAAGTAACACAGACACACACTTACACCAAGTAACACAGACATACACTGAGACCAAGTAACAAAGACATGCACTGATACCCAGTAACACAGAGACACACTTAAACCAAGGAACAAAGACAGACACTGATACCCAGTAACACAGACACACACTTACGCCAAGTAACAAAGACATACACTGACACCCAGTAACAAAGAAATACACTGACACCCAGTAACAAAGACATACACTGATACCGAGGAACACAGACACACACTTACAACAATTAACACAGACATACACTGACACCAAGTAACAAAGACATACACCTACATCGAGTATTTTGACATACACTGACACCAAGTAACAAAGACATACACTGAAACCCAGTAACACAGACACTCACTTACACCAAGTAACAAAGACATGCACTGACAACAAGTCACAAAGACACACACTGACACCCAGTAACAAAGACATACACTGACACCAAGTCACAAAGACACAAACTGACACCCAGTAACAAAGACATACACTGACACCAAGTCACTAAGACATACACTGATACCCAGTAACACAGACACACACTTACACCAAGTAACAAAGTCACACACTTACACCAAGTAACACAGACATACACTGACACCAAGTAACAAAGACAGACAATTACACCAAGTAACAAAGACAGACACTTACACCAAGTATTTTGACATACACTGACACCAAGTCACAAAGACACACACTGACATCCAGTTACAAAGACATACACTGACACCAAGTAACAAAGACATACACTGATACCCAGTAACACAGACACACACTTACACCAAGTAACACAGGCATACACTGAGACCAAGTAACAAAGACATGCACAGATACCCAGTAACACAGACACACACTTACACCAAGTAACAAAGACAGACACTGATACCCAGTAACACAGACACACACTTACACCAAGTAACAAAGACAGACACTGATACCCGGTAACACAGACACACACTTACACCAAGTAACAAAGAGATACACTGATACCCAGTAACAAAGACATACACTGGCACCCAGTAACACAGACAGACACGGACACCAAGTAACAAAGACACAGACTGACACCAAGTAACACAGACATACACTGACACCCAGTAACACAGACACACACTTACACCAAGTAACACAGACATACACTGAGACCAAGTAACAAAGACATGCACTGATACCCAGTAACACAGAGACACACTTAAACCAAGGAAACAAAGACAGACACTGATACCCAGTAGCACAGACACACACTTACACCAATTAACAAAGACATACACTGACACCCAGTAACAAAGAAATACACTGACACCCAGTAACAAAGACATACACTGATACCGAGGAACACAGACACACACTTACACCAATTAACACAGACATACACTGACACCAAGTAACAAAGACATACACTGAAACCCAGTAACACAGACACTCACTTACACCAAGTAACAAAGACATGCACTGACAACAAGTCACAAAGACACACACTGACACCCAGTAACAAAGACATACACTGACACCAAGTCACAAAGACACAAACTGACACCCAGTAACAAAGACATACACTGACAGCAAGTCACTAAGACATACACTGATACAAAGTAACACAGACACACTACTTACACCAAGTAACAAAGTCACACACTTACACCAAGTAACACAGACATACACTGACACCAAGTAACAAAGACAGACAATTACACCAAGTAACAAAGACAGACACTTACACCAAGTATTTTGACATACACTGACACCAAGTCACAAAGACATACACTGATACCCAGTAACACAGACACACACTTACACCAAGTAACACAGACATACACTGAGACCAAGTAACAAAGACATGCACAGATACCCAGTAACACAGACACACACTTACACCAAGTAACAAAGACAGACACTGATACCCAGTAACACAGACACACACTTACAAAAAGTAACAAAGACATACACTGACACCCAGTAACAAAGACATACACTGACACACAGTAACAAAGACACACACGGACACCAAGTAACAAAGACACACACTTACACCAAGTAACACAGACATACACTGACACCAAGTAACAAAGACATACACTGATACCCAGAAACACAGACACACACATACACCAAGTAACAAAGACAGACACTGATACCCAGTAACACAGACACACACTTACACCAAGTAAAAAAGACATACACTGACACCTAGTAACAAAGACATACACTGACACCCAGTAACACAGACACACACGGACACCAAGTAACAAAGACACAGACTTACACCAAGTAACACAGACATACACTGACACCCAGTAACAGAGATACACACTTACACCAAGTAACACAGACATACACTGACACCAAGTAACAAAGAAATACACTGATACCATGGAACACAGACACACACTTACATCAAGTAACACAGGCACATACTTACACCAAGTAACAAGGAAATACACTTACACCAAGTTACAAATACATGCAATGACTCCCAGTAACACAGACACACACGGACACCAAGTAACAAAGACACACACTTACACCAAGTAACACATACACACACTGACACCCAGTAACACAGACAAACACTTACACCAAGTAACACAGACATACACTGACACCAAGTAACAAAGACATGCACTGATACCCAGTAACCCAGACACACACTTACACCAAGTAACACAGACATACACTGACACCAAGTAACAAAGAAATACACTGATACCGAGGAACACAGACACACACTTACACCAAGTAACACAGACACACACTTACACCAAGTAACAAAGACATACACTGACACCAAGTAACAAAGACATACACTTACACCAAGTAACAAAGACAGACAATTACACAATGTAACAAAGACATACACCTACACCAAGTATTTTGACATACACTGACACCAGGTAACAAAGACATGCACTGACACCCGGTAACACAGACACACACGGACACCAAGTAACAAAGACACACACTTACACCAAGAAACACATACACACACTGACACCCAGTAACACAGACACACACTTACACCAAGTAACACAGACATACACTGACACCCAGTAACACAGACACACTTACACCAAGTAACAAAGACAGACACTGATACCCAGTAACACAGACACACACTTACAAAAAGTAACAAAGACATACACTGACACCCAGTAACAAAGACACACACGGACACCAAGTAACAAGGACACACACTTACACCAAGTAACACAGACATACACTGACACCAAGTAACAAAGACATACACTGATACCCAGAAACACAGACACACACATACACCAAGTAACAAAGACAGACACTGATACCCAGTAACACAGACACACACTTACACCAAGTAAAAAAGACATACACTGACACCCAGTAACAAAGACATACACTGACACCCAGTAACACAGACACACACGGACACCAAGTAACAAAGACACAGACTTACACCAAGTAACACAGACATACACTGACACCCAGTAACAGAGATACACACTTACACCAAGTAACACAGACATACACTGACACCAAGTAACAAAGAAATACACTGATACCCTGGAACACAGACACACACTTACATCAAGTAACACAGGCACATACTTACACCAAGTAACAAGGAAATACACTTACACCAAGTTACAAATACATGCAATGACTCCCAGTAACACAGACACACACGGACACCAAGTAACAAAGACACACACTTACACCAAGTAACACATACACACACTGACACCCAGTAACACAGACAAACACTTACACCAAGTAACACAGACATACACTGACACCAAGTAACAAAGAAATACACTGATACCGAGGAACACAGACACACACTTACACCAAGTAACACAGACACACACTTACACCAAGTAACAAAGACATACACTGACACCAAGTAACAAAGACATACACTTACACCAAGTAACAAAGACAGACAATTACACAATGTAACAAAGACATACACCTACACCAAGTATTTTGACATACACTGACACCAGGTAACAAAGACATGCACTGACACCCGGTAACACAGACATACACTGACACCAAGTAACAAAGGCATACAATTACACAAATTAACAAAGACACACACTTACACCAAGTAACAAAGACAGACACTGATACCCAGTAACACAGACACACACTTACACCAAGTAACAAAGACATACACTGACACCAAGTAACACAAGCAAACACACACTGACACCCAGTAACACAGAGAAACACTAATAAACAGGAACAAAGACATACACTGACACCAAGTAACACAGACACACACTTACACCAAGTAAAAAAGACATACACAGACACCAAGTCACAAAGACATACACTGATACCAAGTCACAAAGACATACACTGATACCCAGTAACACAGACACACACTTACACCAAGTAACAAAGACATACATTGACACCAAGTAACAAAGACATACAATTACACCAAGTAACAAAGACTGACAATTACACAAATGACAAAGACATACACCTACACCAAGTATTTTGACATACACTGACAACAAGTAACAGAGACATGCACTGACACCCAGTAACACAGGCACACACGGACACCAAGTGACAAAGACACACACTTAAACCAAGAAACACATACAAACACTGACACCCAGTAACACAGAAACACACTTACACCAAGTAACACAGACATACACTGATACCCAGTAACACAGACACACACTTACACCAGTTACACAGAGAAACACTAATAAACAGTAACAAAGACATACACTGACACCAAGTAACACAGTCACACACTTACACCCAGTAACAAAGACATACACTGAATCCAAGTCACAAAGACATACACTGATACCAAGTCACAAAGACATAAACTGATACCAAGTAACACAGACATACACTGACACCAAGTAACAAAGGCATGCAATTACACCAAGTAACAAAGACGCACACTTACACCAAGTAACAAAGAAAGACACTGATAGCCAGTAACATAGACAAACACACACTGACACCCAGTAACACAGAGAAACACTAATAAACAGTAACAAAGACATACACTGACACCTAGTAACACAGTCACACACTTACACCAAGTAACAAAGACATACACTGACACCAAGTAACACAAACAAACACACACTGACAGCCAGTAACACAGAGAAACACGAATAAACAGTAACAAAGACATACACTGACACCAAGTAACACAGTCACACACTTACACCCAGTAACAAAGACATACACTGACACCAAGTCACAAAGACATACACTGATACTAAGTCACAAAGACATACACTGATACCCAGTAACACTGACTCACACTGACACCAAGTAACAAAGACATGCACTGATACCCAGTAACACAGACACACACTTACACCAAGTAACAAAGACAGACACTGATACCCAGTAACACAGACACACACTTACACCAAGTAACAAAGACATACACTGACACCCAGTAACAAAGACATACACTGCCACTCAGTAACACAGACACACACTTACACCAAGTAACACAGACATACACTGACACCAAGTAACAAAGACAAACACTGATAATCAGTAACAAAGACACACTTTTACACCAAGTAACAAAGACAGACACTGATACCCAGTAACAAAGACATACACTGACACCAAGTATCTCAAACAAACACACACTGACACCCAGTCACACAGAGAAACACTAATAAACAGTAACAAAGACATACATTGACACCAAGTAACACAGACACACACTTACACCCAGTAACAAAGACATACACTGAGACCAAGTCACAAAGACATACACTGACACCAAGTAACAAAGACATACACTTACACCAAGTAACAAAGACAGACAATTACACCAAGTAACAAAGACATACACCTACACCAAGTATTTTGACAAACACTGACAACAAGTAACAAAGACATGCACTGACACCAAGTAACACAGAAACACACGGACACCAAGTAACAAAGACACGCACTTACACCAAGTATTTCAGACATACACTGACACCAAGTAACAGAGACAGACACTGATACCCAGTAACACAGACACACACTTACACCAAGTAACAAAGACATACACCGACACCAAGTAACACAAACAAACACACACTGACACCCAGTAACACAGAGAAACACTAATAAACAGTGACAAAGACGTACACTGACACCAAGTAACACAGTCACACATTTACACCCAGTAACAAAGACATACACTGACACCAAGTCACAAAGACATACACTGATACTAAGTCACAAAGACATACACTGATAACCAGTAACACAGACACACACTGACACCAAGTAACAAAGACATACACTGACACCAAGTAACAAATACATACACTTACACCAAGTAACAAAGACAGACAATTACACCAAGTAACAAAGACATACACCTACACCAAGTATTTTGACATACACTGACAACAAGTAACAAAGACATGCACTGACACCCAGTAACACAGAAACACACGGACACCAAGTAACAAAGACACGCATTTACACCAAGTAACACAGACACACACTGACACCCAGTAACACAGACACACACTTACACCAAGTAACACAGACATACACTGACACCAAGTAACAAAAGACATACACTGATACCCAGTAACACAGACACACACTTACACCAAGTAACAAAGACATACACTGACACCAAGAAACACAAACAAACACACACTGACACCCAGTAACACAGAGAAACACTAATAAACAGTAACAAAGTCATACACTGACACCAAGTAACACAGTCACTCACTTACACCCAGTAACAAAGACATACACTGACACCAAGTCACAAAGACATACACTGATACCCAGTAACACAGACTCACACTGACACCAAGTAACAAAGACATGCACTGATACCCAGTAACACAGACACACACTTACACCAAGTAACAAAGACAGACACTGATACCCAGTAACACAGACACACACTTACACCAAGTAACAAAGACATACACTGACACCGAGTAACAAAGTCATACACTGACACCCAGTAACACAGACACAAACGGACACCAAGCAACGAAGACACACACTTACAGCAAGTAACACAGACATACACTGACACCAAGTAACAAAGACATACACTGATACCCAGTAACACAGACACACACTTACACCAAGTAACAAAGACAGACACTGATACCCAGTAACACAGACACACACTTACACCAAGTAACACAGACACACACGGACACCAAGTAACAAAGACACAGACTTACACCAAGTAACACAGACATACACTGACACCCAGTAACACAGACACACACTTACACCAAGTAACACAGACATACACTGACAGCAAGTAACAAAGACATACACTGATACCCTGGAACACAGACACACATTTACACCAAGTAACATAGACACACACTTACACCAAGTAACAAAGACATACACTGACACCAAGTAACACAGACATACACTTACACCAAGTAACAAAGACATACACTGACACCAAGTAACACAAACAAACACACACTGACACACGGTAACACAGAGAAACACTAATAAACAGTAACAAAGACATACACTGACACCAAGTAACACAGACACACACATACGCCCAGTAACAAAGGCATTCACTGAGACCAAGTCACAAAGACATACACTGATACCAAGTCACAAAGACATACACTGATAACCAGTAACACAGACACACACTGACACCAAGTAGCAAAGACAGACACTGACACCAAGTAACAAAGACATACACTTACACCAAGTAACAAAGACAGACAATTACACCAAGTAACAAAGACATACACCTACACCAAGTATTTTGACATACACTGACAACAAGTAACAAAGACATGCACTGACACCCAGTAACACAGAAACACGCGGACACCAAGTAAAAAAGACACGCACTTACACCAAGTAACACATACACACACTGACACCCAGTAACACAGACACACACTTACACCAAGTAACAAAGACATACAATTACACCAAGTAACAAAGACGCACACTTACACCAAGTAACAAAGAAAGACACTGATACCCAGTAACACAGACACACACTTACACCATTTAACAAAGACATACACTGACACCAAGTAACACAAACAAACACACACTGACACCCAGTAACACAGAGAAACACTAATAAACAGCAACAAAGACATACACTGACACCAAGTAACACAGACACACACTTACACCAAGTAACAAAGACATACACTTACACCATGTAACACAGACATACACTGACACCAAGTAACAAAGACATACACTGATACCGAGGAACACAGACACACACTTACACCAAGTAACACAGACACACACTTACACCAAGTAACAAAGACATACACTTACACCATGTAACACAGACATATACTGACACCAAGTAACAAAGAAAGACAATTACACCAATTAACAAAGACACATACTTACACCAAGTAACAAAAACAGACACTGACACCCAGTAACAGAGACACACACAGTCACCAAGTAACAAAGACATACACTGACACCAAGTAACAAAGACATACACTGACACCAAGTAACACAAACAAACACACACTGACACCCAGTAACGCAGAGAAACACTAATAAACAGTAACAAAGACATACACTGACACCAAGTAACACAGACACACACTTACACCCAGTAAAAAAGACATACACTGACACCAAGTCACAAAGACATACACTGATACCAAGTCACAAAGACATACACTAATACCCAGTAACACAGACACACACTTACACCAAGTAACAAATACATACACTGACACCAAGTAACAAAGACATACACTTACACCAAGTAACAAAGACAGACAATTACACCAAGTAACAAAGACATACACCTACACCAAGTATTTTGACATACACTGACACCAAGTAACAGAGACATGCACTGACACCCAGTAACACAGACACACACGGACACCAAGTAACAAAGACACACACTTAAACCAAGAAACACATACACACACTGACACCCAGTAACACAGACACACACTTACACCAAGTAACACAGACATACACTTACACCAGTTACACAGAGAAACACTAATAAACAGTAACAAAGACATACACTGACACCAAGAAACACAGTCACACACTTACACCCAGTAACAAAGACATACACTGAATCCAAGTCACAAAGACATACACTGATACCAAGTCACAAAGACATACACTGATACCAAGTCACAAAGACATACACTGATACCAAGCAACACAGACATACACTGACACCAAGTAACAAAGGCATGCAATTACACCAAGTAACAAAGACGCACACTTACACCAAGTAACAAAGAAAGACACTGATACCCAGTAACACAGACAAACACACACTGACACCCAGTAACACTGAGAAACACTAATAAACAGTAACAAAGACATACACTGACACCTAGTAACACAGTCACACACTTACACCAAGTAACAAAGACATACACTGACACCAAGTAACACAAACAAACACACACTGACAGCCAGTAACACAGAGAAACACTAATAAACAGTAACAAAGACATACACTGACACCAAGTAACACAGTCACACACTTACACCCAGTAACAAAGACATACACTGACACCAAGTCACAAAGACATACACTGATACTAAGTCACAAAGACATACACTAATACCCAGTAACACAGACACACACTTACACCAAGTAACAAATACATACACTGACACCAAGTAACAAAGACATACACTTACACCAAGTAACAAAGACAGACAATTACACCAAGTAACAAAGACATACACCTACACCAAGTATTTTGACATACACTGACACCAAGTAACAAAGACATACACTGCCACTCAGTAACACAGACACACACAGACACCAAGTAACAAAGACACAGACTTACACCAAGTAACACAGACACACACTGACACCCAGTAACACAGACACACACTTACACCAAGTAACACAGACATACACTGACACCAAGTAACAAAGACAAACACTGATAATCAGTAACAAAGACACACTTTTACACCAAGTAACAAAGACAGACACTGATACCCAGTAACAAAGACATACACTGACACCAAGTATCACACACAGACACACACTGACACCCAGTCACACAGAGAAACACTAATAAACAGTAACAAAGACATACATTGACACCAAGTAACACAGACACACACTTACACCCAGTAACAAAGACATACACTGAGACCAAGTCACAAAGACATACACTGACACCAAGTAACAAAGACATACACTTACACCAAGTAACAAAGACAGACAATTACACCAAGTAACAAAGACATACACCTACACCAAGTATTTTGACAAACACTGACAACAAGTAACAAAGACATGCACAGACACCAAGTAACACAGAAACACACGGACACCAAGTAACAAAGACACGCACTTACACCAAGTAACACATACACACACTGACACCCAGTAACACAGACACACACTTACACCAAGTATTTCAGACATACACTGACACCAAGTCACAAAGACAGACACTGATACCCAGTAACACAGACACACACTTACACCAAGTAACAAAGACATACACCGACACCAAGTAACACAAACAAACACACACTGACACCCAGTAACACAGAGAAACACTAATAAACAGTAACAAAGACGTACACTGACACCAAGTAACACAGTCACACATTTACACCCAGTAACAAAGACATACACTGACACCAAGTCACAAAGACATACACTGATACTAAGTCACAAAGACATACACTGATAACCAGTAACACAGACACACACTGACACCAAGTAACAAAGACATACACTGACACCAAGTAACAAATACATACACTTACACCAAGTATCAAAGACAGACAATTACACCAAGTAACAAAGACATACACCTACACCAAGTATTTTGACATACACTGACAACAAGTAACAAAGACATGCACTGACACCCAGTAACACAGAAACACACGGACACCAAGTAACAAAGACACGCATTTACACCAAGTAACACAGACACACACTGACACCCAGTAACACAGACACACACTTACACCAAGTAACACAGACATACACTGACACCAAGTAACAAAGACATACACTGATACCCAGTAACACAGACACACACTTACACCAAGTAACAAAGACATACACTGACACCAAGAAACTCAAACAAACACACACTGACACCCAGTAACACAGAGAAACACTAATAAACAGTAACAAAGACATACACTGACACCAAGTAACACAGTCACTCACTTACACCCAGTAACAAAGACATACACTGACACCAAGTCACAAAGACATACACTGATACCCAGTAACACAGACTCACACTGACACCAAGTAACAAAGACATGCACTGATACCCAGTAACACAGACACACACTTACACCAAGTAACAAAGACAGACACTGATACCCAGTAACACAGACACACACTTACACCAAGTAACAAAGACATACACTGACACCGAGTAACAAAGTCATACACTGACACCCAGTAACACAGACACAAACGGACACCAAGCAACGAAGACACACACTTACAGCAAGTAACACAGACATACACTGACACCAAGTAACAAAGACATACACTGATACCCAGTAACACAGACACACACTTACACCAAGTAACAAAGACAGACACTGATACCCAGTAACACAGACATACACTGACACCCAGTAACACAGACACACACTTACACCAAGTAACACAGACATACACTGACAGCAAGTAACAAAGACATACACTGATACCCTGGAATACAGACACACATTTACACCAAGTAACACAGACACACACTTACACCAAGTAACAAAGACATACACTGACACCAAGTAACACAGACATACACTTACACCAAGTAACAAAGACATACACTGATACCCAGTAACACAGACACACACTTACACCAAGTAAGAAAGACATACACTGACACCAATTAACACAAACAAACACACACTGACACACGGTAACACAGAGAAACACTAATAAACAGTAACAAAGACATACACTGACACCAAGTAACACAGACACACACTTACACCCAGTAACAAAGGCATACACTGAGACCAAGTCACAAAGACATACACTGATACCAAGTCACAAAGACATACACTGATAACCAGTAACACAGACACACACTGACACCAAAGACAGACAATTACACCAAGTAACAAAGACATACACCTACACCAAGTATTTTGACATACACTGACAACAAGTAACAAAGACATGCACTGACACCCAGTAACACAGAAACACACGGACACCAAGTAACAAAGACACGCACTTACACCAAGTAACACATACACACACTGACACCCAGTAACACAGACACACACTTACACCAAGTAACACAGACATACACTGACACCAAGTAACAAAGACATACACTGATACCCAGTAACACAGACACACACTTACACCAAGTAACAAAGACATACACTGACACCAAGTAACACAAACAAACACATACTGACACCCAGTAACACAGACACACACTTACACCAAGTAACACGGACATACACTGACACCAAGTAACAAAGACATACACTGATCTTTCTTTTTTTTCTTTTGGGCCTCCTTATCTCGAGAGACAATGGATACGCGCCTGGAGGTGGTCAGTGGTTTGTGAAGCAGCGCCTGGAGTGGCTATAAAGGCCAATTCTGGAGTGACAGGCTCTTCCACAGGTGCTGCAGAGAAATTTGTTTGTTGGGGCTGTTGCACAGTTGGCTCTCCCCTTGCGCCTCTGTCTTTTTTCCTGCCAACTACTAAGTCTCTTCGACTCGCCACAATTTAGCCCTGTCTTTATGGCTGCCCGCCAGCTCTGGCGAATGCTGGCAACTGACTCCCACGACTTGTGATCAATGTCACACGATTTCATGTCGCGTTTGCAGACGTCTTTATAACGGAGACATGGACGGCCGGTGGGTCTGATACCAGTGGCGAGCTCGCTGTACAATGTGTCTTTGGGGATCCTGCCATCTTCCATGCGGCTCACATGGCCAAGCCATCTCAAGCGCCGCTGACTCAGTAGTGTGTATAAGCTGGGGATGTTGGCCGCTTCAAGGACTTCTGTGTTGGAGATATAGTCCTGCCACCTGATGCCAAGTATTCTCCGAAGGCAGCGAAGATGGAATGAATTGAGACGTCGCTCTTGGCTGGCATACGTTGTCCAGGCCTCGCTGCCGTAGAGCAAGGTACTGAGGACACAGGCCTGATACACTCGGACTTTTGTGTTCCGTGTCAGTGCGCCATTTTCCCACACTCTCTTGGCCAGTCTGAACATAGCAGTGGAAGCCTTACCCATGCGCTTGTTGATTTCTGCATCTAGAGACAGGTTACTGGTGATAGTTGAGCCTAGGTAGGTGAACTCTTGAACCACTTCCAGAGCGTGGTCGCCAATATTGATGGATGGAGCATTTCTGACATCCTGCCCCATGATGTTCGTTTTCTTGAGGCTGATGGTTAGGCCAAATTCATTGCAGGCAGACGCAAACCTGTCGATGAGACTCTGCAGGCATTCTTCAGTGTGAGATGTTAAAGCAGCATCGTCAGCAAAGAGGAGTTCTCTGATGAGGACTTTCCGTACTTTGGACTTCGCTCTTAGACGGGCAAGGTTGAACAACCTGCCCCCTGATCTTGTGTGGAGGAAAATTCCTTCTTCAGAGGATTTGAACGCATGTGAAAGCAGCAGGGAGAAGAAAATCCCAAAAAGTGTGGGTGCGAGAACACAGCCCTGTTTCACACCACTCAGGATAGGAAAGGGCTCTGATGAGGAGCCACCATGTTGAATTGTGCCTTTCATATTGTCATGGAATGAGGTGATGATACTTAGTAGCTTTGGTGGACATCCGATCTTTTCTAGTAGTCTGAAGAGACCACGTCTGCTGACGAGGTCAAAGGCTTTGGTGAGATCAATGAAAGCAATGTAGAGGGGCATCTGTTGTTCACGGCATTTCTCCTGTATCTGACGAAGGGAGAACAGCATGTCAATAGTCGATCTCTCTGCACGAAAGCCACACTGTGCCTCAGGGTAGACGCGCTCGGCCAGCTTCTGGAGCCTGTTCAGAGCGACTCGAGCAAAGACTTTCCCCACTATGCTGAGCAGGGAGATTCCACGGTAGTTGTTGCAGTCACCGCGGTCACCTTTGTTTTTATAGAGGGTGATGATGTTGGCATCGCGCATGGCCTGGGGTACTGCTCCCTCGTCCCAGCACAGGCATAGCAGTTCATGTAGTGCTGAGAGTATAGCAGGCTTGGCACTCTTGATTATTTCAGGGGTAATGCTGTCCTTCCCAGGGGCTTTTCCGCTGGCTAGGGAATCAATGGCATCACTGAGTTCCGATTTGGTTGGCTGTATGTCCAGCTCATCCATGACTGGTAGAGGCTGGGCTGCATTGAGGGCAGTCTCAGTGACAGCATTCTCCCTGGAGTACAGTTCTAGGTAGTGCTCAACCCAGCGGTCCATCTGTTTGCGTTGGTCAGTGATTATGTCCCCCGATTTAGATTTGAGGGGGGTGATCTTCTTGATGGTTGGCCCAAGAGCTCTCTTCATGCCATCATACATTCCTCTGATGTTTCCGGTGTCTGAGGCCAGCTGAATATGACTGCATAGGTGTTGCCAGTAGTCGTTTGCGCAACGCCTAGCTGTTCTTTGTGCAGTACTTCTGGCTGCTTTAAGTGCTGCGGATGTTAAATCGCTGGGGGCTTTCTTGTAGTTCAAAAGTGCAATGCGCTTAGCGGCTATGACAGGTTCCAGCTCTTCATTATGAGATTGAAACCAGTCTGCATTTCTCTTCGCACTTTTGCCGTAGGTGGTCAAAGCTGACTCATAGATGGCGTCTCTGATGTGGGCCCACTTGGTCTCAGCATCCCCTGTGGGAGTGTTTTGAAGGGCTGTTACAAGTGAATTTAGAAATTTTTGTAACAGCTGTGGGTGAGAAATTCTGCTCGTGTTGATGCGCGGGTGGCCCTTCTGCTTGGAATGATGCAACTTCTTTGGTCTGAGTCTAACCTTGCTGCACACCAGGGAGTGGTCGGTGTCGCAGTCCGCACTGTGGAAGCTGCGTGTGATTTGAACACTGTTTAAGGCGGCTCGCCTTGTGACAATGAGGTCTAGCTGGTGCCAAAGACGTGATCTTGGGTGCCTCCATGAAACCTGGTGACAGGGTTTAGTGTGAAAGAACGAGTTGGTGATGCAGAGGTTATGATAGGTACACAACTCAAGCAGTCTCTGCCCGTTCTCATTCATCCTTCCAACGCCATAGCGCCCAAGGCAGGAGGGCCATGAGTCATGGTCGGCCCCAACACTGGCATTAAAGTCCCCCAGCAGGAATAGGTGTTCGGTGTTGGGGATGCTGCTAATGATGTTATGGAGTTGTTCATAGAACTGGTCTTTAGCTTCAGGTGCGGAACAGAGTGTTGGAGCATAGATGCTGAGTAGGTGTACTGGACCAGAGGTGGTGAGCAGTCGGATGGACAGTATGCGTTCCGAGCCATTTGAGGGAGGCTCTATCATGCTGAGCAAGGAGTTTCTGATGGCGAAGCCCACTCCATGCTGTCTTGGTTCTTCAGGATCCCTGCCCTGCCAGAAGAAGGTGTAGTCGTGCTCTGCTAGAGAGCCACTCGCGGGGAGGCGAGTACCCAGTAACAAAGACAGACAATTACACCAAGTAACAAAGACATACACTGACACCAAGTATTTTGACATACACTGACACCAAGTCACAAAGACACACACTGACACCAAGTAACAAAGACATACACTGATACCCAGTAACACAGACACACACTTACACCAACTAACAAAGACAGACACTGATACCCAGTAACACAGACACACACTTACACCAAGTAACAAAGACATACACTGACACCAAGTAACTCAGACATACACTTACACCAAGTAACAAAGACATACACTGACACCAAGTAACAAAGACAGACACTGATACCCAGTAACACAGACACACACTTACAGCAAGTAACAAAGACATACACTGACACCAAGTAACACAAACAAACACACACTGACACACGGTAACACAGAGAAACACTAATAAACAGTAACAAAGACACACACTTACACCCAGTAACAAAGGCATACACTGAGACCAGGTCACAAAGACATACACTGATACCAAGTCACAAAGACATACACTGATAACCAGTAACACAGACACACACTGACACCAAGTAACAAAGACAGACACTGACACCAAGTAACAAAGACATACACTTACACCAAGTAACAAAGACAGACAATTACACCAAGTAACAAAGACATACACCTGCACCAAGTATTTTGACATACACTGACAACAAGTAACAAAGACATGCACTGACACCCAGTAACACAGAAACACACGGACACCAAGTAACAAAGACACGCACTTACACCAAGTAACACATACACACACTGACACCCAGTAACACAGACACACACTTACACCAAGTGACACAGACATACACTGACACCAAGTAACAAAGACATACACTGATACCCAGTAACACAGACACACACTTACACCAAGTAACAAAGACATACACTGACACCAAGTAACACAAACAAACACACACTGACACCCAGTAATGCAGACACACACGTACACCAAGTAACACAGACATACACTGACACCAAGTAACAAAGACATACACTGATACCCAGTAACAAAGACAGACAATTACACCAAGTAACAAAGACAGACCCTGATACCCAGTAATACAGGCACACACTTACACCAAGTAACAAAGACAGACCCTGATACCCAGTAATACAGGCACACACTTACACCAAGTAACAAAGACATACACTGATACCCAGTAACAAAGACATACACTGACACCCAGTCACACAGACACACACGGACACCAAGTAACAAAGACAAACACTTACACCAGGTAACACAGACATACACTGACACCAAGTAACAAAGACATACAGTGATACCCAGAAACACAGACACACACCTACACCCAGTATTTTGACATACACTGACACCAAGTAACAAAGACATACACCGATACCCAGTAACGCAGACACACACTTACACCCAGTAACACAGACACACACTGACACCAAGTAACAAAGGCATACACTGACACCAAGTAACAAAGACATACACTTACACCAAGTAACAAAGACACACACTGAAACCCAGTAACGCAGACACACACTTACACCCACTAAAAAAGACATACACTGACACCAGGTCACAAAGACATGCACTGATACCAAGTCACGAAGACATACACTGATACCCATTAACACAGACACACACTTACACCAAGTAACACAGGCATACACTGAGACCAAGTAACAAAGGCATGCACTGATACCCAGTAACACAGACACACACTTACACCAAGTAACAAAGACAGACACTTATACCCAGTAACACAGACACACACTTACACCAAGTAACACAGACATACACTGATACCCAGTAACAAAGACATACACTGACACCCAGTAACACAGACACACACGGACACCAAGTAACAAAGACACACACTTACACCAGGTAACACAGACATACACTCACACCAAGTAACAAAGACATACACTGATACCCAGAAACACAGACACACACTTACACCAAGTAACAAAGACATACACTGACACCCAGTAACAAAGACATACACTGACACCCGGCAACACAGACACATACGGACACCAAGTAACAAAGACACAGACTTACACCAAGTAACTCAGACATACACTAACACCCAGTAACACAGACACTCACTTACACCAAGTAACACAGTCATACACTGACACCAAGTTACAAAGACATACACTGATACCATGGAACACAGACATACACTTACACCAAGTAACACAGACACACACTTACACCAAGTAACAAAGACAAACACTAACACCAAGTAACACAGACATACACTGACACCAGGGAACAAAGACATACAATTACACCAAGTAACAAAGACACACACTTACACCAAGTAACACAGAAAACAATGACACCAAGTAACAAAGACATGCACTGACACCCAGTAACACAGACACACACGGACACCAAGTAACAAAGACACACACTTAGACCAAGTAACACATACACATACTGACACCCAGTAACACAGACACACACTGACACCAAGTAACAAAGACATACACTGACACCAAGTAACAAAGACATACACTTACACCAAGTAACAGAGACACACACTGATACCCAGTAACGCAGACACACACATACACCCAGTAAAAAAGACATACACTGACACCAAGTCACAAAGACATACACTGATACCAAGTCACAAAGACATACAGTGATGCCCAGTAACACAGACACACACTGACACCAAGTAACCAAGACATACACTGACACCAAGTAACAAAGACGTACACTTACACCAAGTGACAAAGACACACATTGACACCAAGTATTTTGACATACACTGACAACAAGTAACAAAGACACACACTGACACCCAGTAACACAGACACACACTGACACCCAGTAACAAAGACATACACTGATACCAAGTCACAAAGACATACACTGATACCCAGTAACACAGACACACTCTGACACCCAGTAACAAAGACATACAATGATACCCAGTTGCACTGACACACACTTACACCAAGTAACACAGACACACACAGACACCAAGTAACAAAGTCATACACTGACACCATGTAATTTGACATACACTGACACCAAGTAACAAAGACACACACTGACACCCAGTAACAAAGACATACACACACACCAAGTCACAAAGATATACACTGATACCCAGTATCACAGACACACACTGGCACCCAGTAACAAAGACATACACTGATAACAATTCACAAAGACACACACTGATACCCAGGAAAACAGACACAGACTGACACCAAGTAACAAAGACATACAATTACACCAAGTAACAAAGACACACACTTACACCAAGTAACACAGACATACACTGACACCGAGTAACAAAGACATACACTTACACCAAGAAACAAAGACAGACAATTACACCAAGTAGCAAAGACATACACTTACACCAAGTATTTTGACATACACTGACACCAAGTAACAAAGACATACACAGATACCCAGTAACGCAGACACACACTTACACCAAGTAACAAAGACATACACTGACACCAAGTCACAAAGACACAAACTGACTCCCAGTAACAAAGACAAACACTGACACCAAGTCACAAAGACAGACACTGATACCCAGTAACACAGCCACACACGAACACCAAGTAACAAAGACACACACTTACATCAAGTATTTAGACATACACTGATGCCCAGTAACACAGACACACACTGACACCAAGTAACAAAGACATACACTGACACCAATGAACAAAGACGTACACTTACACCAAGTAACAAAGACACACACGTACACCAAGTAACACAGACATACACTGACACCAAGTAACAAAGACAGACAATTACACCAAGTAACAAAGACATCCACTGACACCAAGTATTTTGACATACACTGACACCAAGTAACAAAGACACACACTGACACCCAGTAACAAAGACATACACTGACACCAAGTCACAAAGACATACACTGATACCCAGGAACACAGACACACACTGACACCCAGTAACAAAGACATACACTGATACCAAGTCACAAAGACATACACTGATACCCAGTAACACAGACACACTCTGACACCCAGGAACAAAGACATACACTTATACCAAGTCACAAAGACATACACTGATACCCAGTAACACAGACACACACTGAAACCCAGTAACAAAGACATACACTGATACCAAGTCACAAATACATACACTGATACCCAGTAACACAGACACACACTGACACCACGTAACAAAGACATACACTGACATCAAGTAACAAAGACAGACAATTACACCAAGTAACAAAGACATACACTTACACCAAGTAACAAAGACATACACTTACACCAAGTAACAAAGACAGACAATTACACCAAGTAACAAAGACAAACACTTACACTAAGTAATTTGTCACACACTGACACCAAGTAACAAAGACATACACTGATACCCAGTAACACAGAGACACACTTACACCAAGTAACAAAGACATACACTGACACCAAGTCACAAAGACACAAACTGACACCCAGCAACAAAGACATACTCTGACACCAAGTCACAAAGACATACACTGATACCCAGTAACACAGACACACATTTACAACAAGTAACAAAGACATACACTGACACCAAGTAACAAAGACATCCACTTACACCAAGTAACAAAGACAGACAATTACACCAAGTAACAAAGACAAACACTTACACCAAGTATTTTGACACACACTGACACCAAGTAACAAAGACATACACTGATACCCAGTAACACAGACACACACTTACACCAAGTCACAAAGACACAAACTGACACCCAGTAACAAAGACATACAATGACACCAAGTCACAAAGACATACACTGATACCCAGTAACACAGACACACATTTACACCAAGTAACAAAGACACACACTTACACCAAGTAACAAAGACATACACTTACACCAATTATTTTGACAAACACTGACACCAAGTCACAAAGACACACACTGACACCCAGTAACAAAGACATACACTGACACCAAGTCACAAAGACATACACTGATACCCAGTAACACAGACACACACTTACACCAAGTAACACAGACATACACTGACACCAAGTAACAAAGACATGCACTGATACCCAGTAACACAGACACACACTTACACCAAGTAACAAAGACAGACACTGATACCCAGTAACACAGACACACACTTACACCCAGTAACAAAGACATACACTGATACCAAGTCACAAAGACATACACTGATACCCAGTATCACAGACACACACTGACACCCAGTAACAAAGACATACACTGATAACAAGTCACAAAGACATACACTGATACCCAGTAACACAGACACACACTGACACCAAGTAACAAAGACATACACTGACATCAAGTAACAAAGAAGTACAATGACACCAAGTAACAAAAAAACACACTTACGCCAAGTAACACAGACATACACTGACACCAAGTTACAAAGACATACACTGACACAAAGTAACAAAGACATACACTTACACCAAGTAACAAAGACAGACAATTACACCAAGTAACAAAGACATACACATACACCAAGTATTTTGACATACACTGACACCAAGTAACAAAGACATACACTGATACCCAGTAACACAGACACACACTTACACCAAGTAACAAAGACATACACTGACACCAAGTCACAAATACACAAACTGACACGCAGTAACAAAGACATACACTGACACCAAGTCACAAAGACATACACTGATACCAGTAACACAGACACAGACTTACACCAAGTAACACAGACATACAATGACACCAAGTAAGAAAGACATACACTGATACCCAGTAACACAGACACACACTTACACCAAGTAACACAGACATACACTGACACCAAGTAACAAAGACATGCACTGATACCAAGGAACACAGAAACACAATTACACCAAGTAACACAGACACTCACTTACACCAAGTAACAAAGACATACACTTACACCAAGTAACACAGATACACACTCATACCAAGTCACAAAGACATGCACTGACAACCAGTAACACAGACACACACGGACACCAAGTAACAAAGACACACACTTACACCAAGTAACACAGACATACACTGACACCCATTAACAGAGACCACACTTACACCAAGTAACACAGACATACACTGACACCAAGTCACAAAGACACACACTGACACCCAGTAACAAAGACAAACACTGACACCAAGTCACAAAGACATGAACTGATACACAGGCACACACTTACACCAAGTAACACAGACATACACTGACACCAAGTAACAAAGACATACACTGATACCCAGTATCACAGACACACACTTCCACCAAGTAACAAAGACATACACTGACACCAAGTAACACAGACATACACTGACACCAAGTAACAAAGACAGACAATTACACCAAGTAACAAAGACATACACAGACACCAAGTCACAAAGACATACACTGATACCCAGTAACACAGACACACACTTACACCAAGTAACAAAGGCATACACTGATACCCAGTAACAAAGGCATACACTGACACCCAGTAACACATACATACACGGACACCAAGTAACAAAGACATACACTTACACCAAGTAACAAAGACAGAAAATTACACCAAGTAGCAAAGTCATACACTTACACCAAGTATTTTGACATACACTGACACCAAGTAACAAAGACATACACTGATACCCAGTAACACAGACACACACTTACACCAAGTAACAAAGACATACAATGACACCAAGTCACAAAGACACAAACTGACTCCCAGTAACAAAGACATACACTGACACCAAGTCACAAAGACATACACTGATACCCAGTAACACAGCCACACACGAACACCAAGTAACAAAGACACACACTTACATCAAGTATTTAGACATACACTGACACCAAGTCACAAAGACATACACTGATACCAAGTCACAAAGACATACACTGATGCCCAGTAACACAGACACACACTGACACCAAGTAACAAAGACATACACCGACACCAATGAACAAAGACGTACACTTACACCAAGTAACAAAGACACACACTTACACCAAGTAACACAGACATACACTGACACCAAGTAACAAAGTCAGACAATTACACCAAGTAACAAAGACATCCACTGTCACCAAGTATTTTGACATACACTGACACCAAGTAACAAAGACACACACTGACACCCAGTAACAAAGACATACACAGACACCAAGTCACAAAGACATACACTGATACCCAGTAACACAGACACACACTGACACCCAGTAACAAAGACATACACTGACACCAAGTCACAAAGACATACACTGATACCCAGTATCACAGACACACACTTACACCAAGTAACAAAGACATACACTGGCACCAAGACACAAAGACATACACTGACACCAAGTAACAAAGACAGACAATTACACCAAGTAACAAAGACATACACTGACACCAAGTATTTTGACATACACTGACACCAAGTAACAAAGACACACACTGACACCAGTAACAAAGACATACACAGACACCAAGTCACAAAGACATACACTGATACCCAGTAACACAGACACACACTGACACCCAGTAACAAAGACATACACTGATACCAAGTCACAAAGACATACACTGATACCCAGTAACACAGACACACTCTGACACCCAGTAACAAAGACATACACTGATACCAAGTCACAAAGACATACACTGATACCCAGTATCACAGACACACACTGACACCCAGTAACAAAGACATACACTGATAACAAGTCACAAAGACATACACTGATACCCAGTAACACAGACACACACTGACACCAAGTAACAAAGACATACACTGACATCAAGTAACAAAGAAGTACAATGACACCAAGTAACAAAAAAACACACTTACGCCAAGTAACACAGACATACACTGACACCAAGTTACAAAGACATACACTGACACAAAGTAACAAAGACATACACTTACACCAAGTAACAAAGACAGACAATTACACCAAGTAACAAAGACATACACATACACCAAGTATTTTGACATACACTGACACCAAGTAACAAAGACATACACTGATACCCAGTAACACAGACACACACTTACACCAAGTAACAAAGACATACACTGACACCAAGTCACAAATACACAAACTGACACGCAGTAACAAAGACATACACTGACACCAAGTCACAAAGACATACACTGATACCAGTAACACAGACACAGACTTACACCAAGTAACACAGACATACAATGACACCAAGTAACAAAGACATACACTGATACCCAGTAACACAGACACACACTTACACCAAGTAACACAGACATACACTTACACCAAGTAACAAAGACATACACTTACACCAAGTAACACAGATACACACTCATACCAAGTCACAAAGACATGCACTGACAACCAGTAACACAGACACACACGGACACCAAGTAACAAAGACACACACTTACACCAAGTAACACAGACATACACTGACACCCATTAACAGAGACCACACTTACACCAAGTAACACAGACATACACTGACACCAAGTCACAAAGACACACACTGACACCCAGTAACAAAGACATACACTGACACCAAGTAACAAAGACATACACTGATACCCAGTATCACAGACACACACTTCCACCAAGTAACAAAGACATACACTGACACCAAGTAACACAGACATACACTGACACCAAGTAACAAAGACAGACAATTACACCAAGTAACACAGACATACACAGACACCAAGTCACAAAGACATACACTGATACCCAGGAACACAGACACACACTGACACCCAGTAACAAAGACATACACTGATACCAAGTCACAAAGACATACACTGATACCCAGTAACACAGACACACTCTGACACCCAGTAACAAAGACATCCACTGATACCAAGTCACAAAGACATACACTGATACCCAGTATCACAGACACACACTGACACCCAGTAACAAAGACATACACTGATAGCAAGTCACAAAGACATATACTGATACCCAGGAACACAGACACACACTGACACCAAGTAACAAAGACATACACTGACATCAAGTAACAAAGACGTACAATGACACCAAGTAACAAAAAAACACACTTACAGCAAGTAACACAGACATACACTGACACCAAGTAACAAAGACATACACTGACACCAAGTAACAAAGACATACACTTACACCAAGTAACAAAGGCAGACAATTACACCAAGTAACAAAGACATACACTTACACCAAGTATTTTGACATACACTGACACCAAGTAACAAAGACATACACTGATACCCAGTAACACAGACACACACTTACACCAAGTAACACAGACATACAATGACACCAAGTAACAAAGACATGCACTGATACCCAGGAACACAGAAACACAATTACACCAAGTAACACAGACACTCACTTACACCAAGTAACAAAGACATACACTTACACCAAGTAACACAGATATACACTCACACCAAGTCACAAAGACATGCACTGACAACCAGTAACACAGACACACACGGACACCAAGTAACTAAGACACACACTTACACCAAGTAACACAGACATACACTGACACCAAGTCACAAAGACACACACTGACACCCAGTAACAAAGACATACACTGACACCAAGTCACAAAGACATGCAACGATACACAGGCACACACTTACACCAAGTAACACAGACATACACTGACACCAAGTCACAAAGACATACACTGATACCCAGTAACACAGACACACACTGACACCAAGTAACAAAGACATACACTGACATCAAGTAACAAAGACGTACAATGACACCAAGTAACAAAAAAACACACTTACAGCAAGTAACACAGACATACACTGACACCAAGTAACAAAGACATACACTGACACCAAGTAACAAAGACATACACTTACACCAAGTAACAAATGCAGACAATTACACCAAGTAACAAAGACATACACATACACCAAGTATTTTGACATACAATGACACCAAGTAACAAAGACATACACTGATACCCAGTAACACAGACACAAACTTACACCAAGTAACAAAGACATACACTGACACCAAGTCACAAACACACAAACTGACACGCAGTAACAAAGACATACACTGACACCAAGTCACAAAGACATACACTGATACACAGTAACACAGACACAGACTTACACCAAGTAACACAGACATACACTGACACCAAGTAACAAAGACAGACAATTACACCAAGAAACAAAGACATACACTGACACCAAGTCACAAAGACAAACACTGATACACAGTAACACATACACACACTGACACCCAGTGACACAGACACACACTTACACCAAGTAACACATACACACACTGACACCCAGCAACACAGACACACACTGACACCCAGCAACACAGAAATACACTGACACCAAGTAACAAAGACATACACTGATACCCAGGAACACAGACACACACTTACACCAAGTAACAAAGACATACACTGACGCCAAGTCACAAAGACATACACTGATACCAGTAACACAGACACAGACTTACACCAAGTAACACAGACATACAATTACACCAAGTAACAAAGACATACACTGATACCCAGTAACACAGACACACACTTACACCAAGTAACACAGACATACACTGACACCAAGTAACAAAGACATGCACTGATACCAAGGAACACAGAAACACAATTACACCAAGTAACACAGACACTCACTTACACCAAGTAACAAAGACATACACTGACATCAAGTAACAAAGACGTACAATGACACCAAGTAACAAAAAAACACACTTACAGCAAGTAAAACAGACATACACTGACACCAAGTAACAAAGACATACACTGACACCAAGTAACAAAGACATACACTTACACCAAGTAACAAAGGCAGACAATTACACCAAGTAACAAAGACATACACTTACACCAAGTATTTTGACATACACTGACACCAAGTAACAAAGACATACACTGATACCCAGTAGCACAGACACACACTTACACCAAGTAACACAGACATACAATGACACCAAGTAACAAAGACATGCACTGATACCCAGGAACACAGAAACACAATTACACCAAGTAACACAGACACTCACTTACACCAAGTAACAAAGACATACACTTACACCAAGTAACACAGATATACACTCACACCAAGTCACAAAGACATGCACTGACAACCAGTAACACAGACACACACGGACACCAAGTAACTAAGACACACACTTACACCAAGTAACACAGACATACACTGACACCAAGTCACAAAGACACACACTGACACCCAGTAACAAAGACATACACTGACACCAAGTCACAAAGACATGCAACGATACACAGGCACACACTTACACCAAGTAACACAGACATACACTGACACCAAGTAACAAAGACATACACTGATACCCAGTATCACAGACAAACACTTACACCAAGTAACAAAGACATACACTGACACCAAGTAACACAGACATACACTGACAGCAAGTAACAAAGACAGACAATTACACCAAGTAACAAAGACATACACAGACACCAAGTCACAAAGACATACACTGATACCCAGGAACACAGACACACACTGACAACCAGTAACAAAGACATACACTGATACCAAGTCACAAAGACATACACTGACACCCAGTAACACAGACACACTCTGACACCCAGTAACAAATACATACACTGATACCAAGTCACAAAGACATACACTGATACCCAGTAACACAGACACACACTGACACCAAGTAACAAAGACATACACTGACATCAAGTAACAAAGACGTACAATGACACCAAGTAACAAAAAAACACACTTACAGCAAGTAACACAGACATACACTGACACCAAGTAACAAAGACATACACTGACACCAAGTAACAAAGACATACACTTACACCAAGTAACAAATGCAGACAATTACACCAAGTAACAAAGACATACACATACACCAAGTATTTTGACATACAATGACACCAAGTAACAAAGACATACACTGATACCCAGTAACACAGACACAAACTTACACCAAGTAACAAAGACATACACTGACACCAAGTCACAAACACACAAACTGACACGCAGTAACAAAGACATACACTGACACCAAGTCACAAAGACATACACTGATACACAGTAACACAGACACAGACTTACACCAAGTAACACAGACATACACTGACACCAAGTAACAAAGACAGACAATTACACCAAGAAACAAAGACATACACTGACACCAAGTCACAAAGACAAACACTGATACACAGTAACACATACACACACTGACACCCAGTGACACAGACACACACTTACACCAAGTAACACATACACACACTGACACCCAGCAACACAGACACACACTGACACCCAGCAACACAGAAATACACTGACACCAAGTAACAAAGACATACACTGATACCCAGGAACACAGACACACACTTACACCAAGTAACAAAGACATACACTGACACCAAGTCACAAAGACATACACTGATACCAGTAACACAGACACAGACTTACACCAAGTAACACAGACATACAATTACACCAAGTAACAAAGACATACACTGATACCCAGTAACACAGACACACACTTACACCAAGTAACACAGACACTCACTTACACCAAGTAACAAAGACATACACTTACACCAAGTAACACAGATATACACTCACACCAAGTCACAAAGACATGCACTGACAACCAGTAACACAGACACACACGGACACCAAGTAACAAAGACACACACTTACACCAAGTAACACAGACATACACTGACACCCATTAACAGAGACCACACATACAACAAGTAACACAGACATACACTGACACCAAGTAACAAAGACATACAATTACACCAAGTAACAAAGACACACATTTACACCAAGTAACAAAGACAGACACTGATACCCAGTAACACAGACACACACTTACACCAAGTAACAAAGACATACACTGACACCAAGTAACACAAACAAACACACACTGACACCCAGTAACACAGAGAAACACTACTAAACAGTAGCAAATGCATACACTGACACCAAGTAACACAGACAAACACTTACACCCAGTAACAAAGACATACACTGACACCAAGTCACAAAGACATACACTGATACCAAGTCACAAAGACATGCACTGATAGCCAATAACACAGACACACACTGACACCAAGTAACAAAGACATACACTGACACCAAGTAACAAAGACATACACTTACACCAAGTAACACATACAGACAATTACACCAAGTAACACAGACACTCACTTACACCAAGTAACAAAGACATACACTGACAACAAGTCACAAAGACACACACTGACACCCAGTAACAAAGACATAAACTGACACCAAGTCACAAAGACATACACTGACACCCAGTAACACAGACGCACACTTACACCAAGTAACACAGACATACAATGACACCCATTAGCACAGACACACACTGACACCAAGTAACAAAGACATACACTGACACCAAGTCACAAAGACATACACTGATACCAAGTCACAAAGACATACACTGATGCCCAGTAACACAGACACACACTGACACCAAGTAACAAAGACATACACTGACACCAAGTAACAAAGACATACACTTACACCAAGTAACAAAGACACACACTTACACCAAGTAACAAAGACACACACTTACACCAAGGAACACAGACATACACTGACACCAAGTAACAAAGACAAACAATTACACCAAGTAACAAAGACGTTCACTTACACCAAGTATTTTGGCATGCACTGACACCAGGTCACAAAGACACACACTGACATCCAGTAACAAAGACATACACTGATACCCAGTAACACAGACATACACTGACACCAGGCGACAAAGACATGCACTGATACCCAGTGACACAGACACACACTTACACCAAGTAACAAAGTCAGACACTGATACCCAGTAACACAGACATACACTTACACCAAGAAACACAGACATACACTAACACCAAGTAACAAAGACATACACTGATGCCCAGTAACACAGACACACACTTACACCAAGTAACAAAGACAGACACTGATACCCAGTAACACAGACAAACACTTACACAAAGTTACAAAGACATACACTGACACCCAGTAACAGAGACATACACTGACACCCAGTAACACAGACACACACGGACACCAAGTAACAAAGACACAGACTTACACCAAGTAACACAGACATACACTGACACCCAGTAACACAGACACACACTTACACCAAGTAACACAGACACACACTGACACCAAGTAACACAGACACACACTTACACCAAGTATCAAAGACATACACTTACACCAAGTAACACAGACATACACTGACACCAAGTAACAAAGACATACAATTACACCAAGTAACAAAGACACACACTTACACCAAGTAACACAGATATACACTGAAACCAAGTAACAAAGACATGCACTGACACCCAGTAACACAGAGACACACGGACACGAAGTAACAAAGACACACACTTACACCAAGTAACACATACACACACAAACATCCAGTAACACAGACACACACTTACACCAAGTAACACAGACTTACACTGACACCAAGTAACAAAGACATACACTGATACCCAGTAACACAGACGCACACGGACACCAAGTAACACGAATAAACACAAACTGACACCCATTAACACAGACAAACACTAATAAACAGTAAAAAAGACATCCACTGACACCAAGTACCAAAGACATACACTGACACCCAGTAACAAAGACATACTCTGACTCCCAGTAACACAGACACACACGGACACCAAGTAACACAGACAAACACTGACACCAAGTAACAAAGACATACACTGATAACCAGTAAGACAGGCAAACACTGGGGGTGGGTGGGGGGGGGGGGTGGGGGGGGGCAGTTTGGCGCAGTGGTTAGCACCGCAGCCTCACAGCTCCAGGGAACCGGATTCGATTCTGGGTACTGCCTCTGCGGAGTTTGCAAGGTCTCACTGTGTCCGCGTGGGTTTCCTCCCGGTGCTCCGGTTTCCTCCCACATGCCAAAGACTTGCAGGTTTTTAGGTTAATTGGCCATCATAAATTGCCCCTAGTACAGGTAGGTGGCAGGGAAATATATAGGGATAGGTGGGGATGTGATAGGAATACGGGATTCGTGTAGGATTAGTGTAAATGGGTGGTTGATGGTCGGAACAGACTCGGTGGGCCGAAGGGCCTGAGTAAGTACTGTATCTCTGATATAAACTAAATACTGACACATAGAGTCACAGACACACACTGACACCCAGTACCACAAACAAACACACACTGGCACCCAGTAACACAGAAAAACACTGATAAACAGTAACAAAGACATGCACTGACACCAAGTAACAAAGACACACACTGACACCCAGTAAAAAAGACATACACTGACACCAAGTCACAAAGACATACACTGATACCAAGTCACAAAGACATACACTGATGCCTAGTAACACAGACACACACTGACACCAAGGAACAAAGACATACACTGACACCAAGTAACAAAGACATACACTGATACCAAGTCACAAAGACAGACACTGATGCCCAGTAACACAGACACACACTGACTCCAAGTCTCAAAGACATCACTGATACCAAGTCACAAAGTCAGACACTGATGCCCAGTAACAAAGACACACACTTACACCAAGTAACAAAGACATACACTGACACCAAGTAACAAAGACATACACTTACACCAAGTAACAAAGACATACACTTACACCAAGTAACAAAGACATGCACGGATACCCAGTCACGCAGACATACACTTACACCCAGTAAAAAAGACATACACTGACACCAAGTCACAAAGACATACACTGATACCAAGTCACAAAGACATACACTGATGCCCAGTAACACAGACACACACTGACACCAAGTAACAAAGACATACACTGACACCAAGTAACAAAGACATACACTTACACCAAGTAACAAAGACACACACTTACACCAAGTAACACAGGCATACACTTACACCAAGTATTTTGACATCCACTGACACCAAGTAACAAAGACATACGATACCCAGTAACACAAACAAACACACACTGACACCCAGTAACACAGAGAAACACTGATACACAGTAACAAAGACATACACTGACACCAAGTAACACAGACACACACTGACACCCAGTAAAAAAGACATACACTGACACCAAGTCACAAAGACATACACTGATACCAAGTCACAAAGACATGCACTGATACCCAGTTACACAGACACACACTTACAACAAGTAACAAAGACAGACACTGATACCCAGTAACAGACACACACGGACACCAAGTAACAAAGACACACACTTACACTAAGTAACACAGACACACACTGACACCCAGTAACACAAACAAACACACTGACACGAAGTAACAAAGACATACACTGATACCAAGTCACAAAGACAGACACTGATGCCCAGTAACACAGGCACACACTGACTCCAAGTCTCAAAGACATCACTGATACCAAGTCACAAAGTCAGACACTGATGCCCAGTAACAAAGACATATACTTACACCAAGTATTTTGACATACACTGACAAGAAGTAACAAAGACATACACTGATACCCAGTAACGCAGACACACTCCTACACCCTGTAAAAATGACATACACTGACACCAGGTCACAAAGACATACACTGATACCAAGTCACAAAGACATACACTGATGCCCAGTAACTCAGACACACACTGACACCAAGTAACAAAGACATACACTGACACCAAGTAACAAAGACATACACTGACACCAAGTAACAAAGAAACACACTTACACCAAGTAACACAGACATACACTGACACCAAGTAACAAAGACAGACAATTACACTAAGTAACAAAGACATAAACTTACACCAAGTATTTTGACATCCACTGACACCAAGTAACAAAGACATACACTGATACCAGGTAACACAGACACACACTGACACCCAGTAACACAGACACACACTTACAACAAGTAATACAGACATACACTGACACCAAGTAACAAAGACAGACAATTACACCAAGTAACAAAGACATAAACTTACACCAAGTATTTTGACATCCACTGACACCAAGTAACAAAGACATACACTGACACCAAGTGACAAAGAAACACACTTACACCAAGTAACACAGACATACACTGACACCAAGTAACAAAGACAGACAATTACTCCAAGTGACAAAGACATACACTTACACCAAGTATTTTGACATACACTGACACCAAGTAACAAAGACATACACTGATACCAAGTAACGCAGACACACACTTACACCCAGTAAAAAAGACATACATTGACACAAATTCACAAAGACATACAATGATACCAACTCACAAAGTCATACACTGATCCCCAGTAACACAGACACACACTGACACCAAATCACAAAGACACACACTGACACCAAGTAAAAAAGACATACACTGATACCCAGTATCACAGACACACACTTACACCAAGTAACAAAGAAATACACTGACACCAAGTCACAAAGACACACACTGACACCCAGTAACAAAGACATACACTGACACCAAGTCACAAAGACATACACTGATACCCAGTAACACAGACACACACGGACAACAAGTAACAAAGACACACACTTACACCAAGTAACACAGACACACACTTACACCAAGTAACACAGACACACACTTACACCAAGTAACACAGACACACACTTACACCAAGTAACACAGACATACACTGACACCAAGTAACAAAGACATACACTGATAGCCAGTAACACAGACACACACTTACACCAAGTAACACAGACATACACTGACACCAAGTAACAAAGACATACACTGATACCCAGTAACACAGACACACACTTACACCAAGTAACACAGACACTCACTTACACCAAGTAACAAAGACATACACTTACACCAAGTAACACAGATATACACTGACACCAAGTCACAAAGACATGCACTGACACCCAGTAACACAGACACACACGGACACCAAGTAACAAAGACACACACTTACACCAAGTAACACAGACACACACTGACACCCATTAACAGAGACCACACTTACACCAAGTAACACAGACACACACTGACACCAAGTCACAAAGACACACACTGACACCCAGTAACAAAGACATACACTGACACCAAGTCACAAAGACATGCAGTGAAACAAAGGCACACACTTACACCAAGTAACACAGACATACACTGACACCAAGTAACAAAGACATACACTGATACCCAGTATCACAGACACACACTTACACCAAGTAACAAAGACATACACTGACACCAAGTAACACAGACATACACTGACACCAAGTAACAAAGACAGACAATTACACCAAGTCACAAAGACATACACTGACACCAAGTATTTTGACATACACTGACACCAAGTAACAAAGACACACACTGACACCCAGTAACAAAGACATACACAGACACCAAGTCACAAAGACATACACTGATACCCAGGAACACAGACTCACACTGACACCCAGTAACAAAGACATATGCTTATACCAAGTCACAAAGACATACACTGATACCCAGTAACACAGACACACTCTGACACCCAGTAACAAAGACATACACTGATAGCAAGTCACAAAGACATACACTGACATCAAGTAACAAAGACGTACAATGACACCAAGTCACAAAGACACAAACTGACACGCAGTAACAAAGACATACACTGACACCAAGTCACAAAGACACACACTTACACCAAGTAACGCAGACATACACTGACACCAAGTAACAAAGACAGACAATTACACCAAGTAACAAAGACATACACTTACACCAAGTAACACATACACACACTGACACCCAGTAACACGGACACACACTTACACCAAGTAACACATACACACACTGACACCCAGTAACACAGACACACACTTACACCAATTAACACAGACATATACTGACACCAAGTAACAAAGACATACACTGATACCCAGGAACACAGACACACACTTACACCAAGTAACACAGACACACACTTACACCAAGTAACAAAGACATACATATACAACAGGTAACACAGACATACACTGACACCAAGTAACAAAGACATACAATTACACCAAGTAACAAAGACACACATTTACACCAAGTAACAAAGACAGACACTGATACCCAGTAACACAGACACACACTTACACCAAGTAACAAAGACATACACTGACACCAAGTAACACAAACAAACACACACTGACACCCAGTAACACAGAGAAACACTAATAAACAGTAACAAATGCATGCACAGACACCAAGTAACACAGACAAACACTTACACCCAGTAACAAAGACATACACTGACACCAAGTCACAAAGATATACACTGATAACAAGTCACAAAGATATACACTGATACCCAATAACACAGACACACACTGACACCAAGTAACAAAGACATACACTGACACCAAGTAACAAAGACATACACTTACACCAAGTAACAAATACAGACAATTACACCAAGTAACAAAGACATACACCTACACCAAGTATTTTGACATACACTGACACCAAGTAACAAAGACATACACTGATACCCAGTAACACAGACACTCACTTACACCAAGTAACAAAGACAGACACTGACACCCAGTAACACAGAGAAACACTAATAAACAGTAACAAAGACATACACTGACACCAAGTAACACAGACACACACTGATACCCAGCAGCAAAGACATACACTGAAACCAAGTCACAAAGACATACACTGATACCAAGTAACACAGACATACACTGACACCAAGTAACATAGACATACACTGATATCCAGTAACAAAGGCACACACTGTGGGGGTTGGGGGGTGGGGGTGGGGGGAGGCACATTGGCGCAGTGGTTCGCACCGGTTAGCACCGCAGCCTCACAGCTCCAGGAACCCGGGTTCGATTCTGGGTACTGCCTGTGCGGAGTTTGCCAGTTCTCCCTATGTCTGCGTGGGTTTCCTCCGGGTGCCCCGGTTTCCTCCCACATGCCAAAGACTTGCAGGTTGATAGGCTAATTGGCCATCATAAATTGCCCCTAGCATAGGTAGGTGGGAGGGAAATATATAGGGACAGTAGGGGATGTGATAGGAATACGGGAGTAGAGTAGGATTAGTATAAATGGGTGGTTGTTGGTCGGCACTGACTCCGGAGGCTGAAGGCCCTGTTGAAGTGCTGTTTCTCTAAACTAAACTAATTTCTGACACCTAGTGTCACAGATACACACTGACACCCAGTAACACAAGCAAACACACACTGACACCCAGTTACACAGAGAAACACTAATAAACAGTAACAAAGACATACAGTGACACCAAGTCACAAACACATACAATGACACCAAGTAACAAAGACGTGCACTTACACCAAGTAACAAAGACATACACTGATACCCAGTAACACAGACACACACTGAACCCCAGTAACACAGACACAACCTGACCCCCAGTAACACAGACATACACTGACAGTAAGTCACAAAGATACACACTGACACCCAGTAACAAAGACATACACTGACACCAACTCACAAAGACATACACTGATACACAGACACACACTTACAGTAAGTAACACAGACATAAACTGACACCAAGTAACAAAGACATACACCGATACCCAGTATCACAGACATACACTTACACCAAGTAACAAAGACATCCACTGATACCCAGCAACACAGGCACACACTGGGGGGGGGGGGGGGGGCACATTGGCGCAATGGTTAGCACCGCAGCCTCACAGCTCCAGGAACCCGGGTTCGATTCTGGGTACTGCCTGTGCGGAGTTTGCAAGTTCTCTCTGTGTCTGCGTGAGTTTCCTCCGGGTGCTCCGGTTTCCTCACACATGCCAAAGACCTGCAGGTTGATATGTTAATTGGCCATCATAAATTGCCCCTAGTATAGGTAGGTTGTAGGGAAATATATAGGGACAGGTGGGGATGTGATAGGAATACGGGATGAGTGTAGGATTAGTATAAATGGGTGGTTGATGGTCGGCACAGACTCGGTGGGCCGAAGGGCCTGTTAAAGTGCTGTATCTCTAAACTAAACTGAATACTGACACCTAGTGTCACAGATACACACTGACACCCAGTGACACAAACAAACACACACTGACACATAGTAACACAGAAAAACACTAATATACAGTAAAAAAGACATGCAGTGACACCAAGTCACAAACACATACACTGACACCAAGTAACAAAGACGTACACTTACACCAAGTGACAAAGACATACACTGATACCCAGTAGCACAGAAACACACTGACACCAAGTCACAAAGACACACACTGACACCCAGTAACAAAGACATACACTGACACCAAGTCACAAAGACATACACTGATACCCAGTAACACAGACACACACTTACACCAAGTAACAAAGACATACACTGACACCAAGTAACAAAGACATACACTGATACCCAGTAACACAGACACACACTTACATCAAGTAACACAGACATACACTGACACCAAGTAGCAAAGACATACACTGATACCCAGAAACACAATTACACCAAGTAACACAGAAACTCACTGACACCAAGTAACAAAGACATACACTTACACCAAGTAACACAGACATACACTGACACCAACTAACACAGATATAAACTGACACCAAGTCACAAAGACATGCACTGACACCCAGTAACACAGACACACACGGACACCAAGTAACAAAGACACACACTTACACCAAGTAACACAGACACACACTGACACCCATTAACACAGACCACACTTACACCAAGTAACGCAGACATACACTGACACCAAGTCACAAAGACCCACACTGACACCCAGTAACAAAGACATACACTGCCACCAAGTCACAAAGACATGCACTGATACACAGGCACACACTTACAACAAGTAACACAGACATACACTGACACCAAGTAACAAAGACATACACTGATACCCAGTATCACAGACACACACTTACACCAAGTAACACAGACATACACTGACACCAAGTAACAAAGACATACACTGACACCCAGTAACACAGACACACACTTACACCAAGTAACACAGACATACACTGACACCAAGTAACAAAGACATACACTGCCACCGAGTCACAAAAACATGCACTGATACACAGGCACACACTTACAACAAGTAACACAGACATACACTGACACCAAGTAACAAAGACATACACTGATACCCAGTATCACAGACACACACTTACACCAAGTAACAAAGAAATACACTGAAACCAAGTCACAAAGACACACACTGACACCAAGTAACAAAGACATACACTGACACCCAGTAACACAGACACACACTTACACCAAGTAACACAGACATACACTGACACCAAGTAACAAAGACATACACTGACACCGAGGAACACAGAAACACAATTACACCAAGTAACACAGACACACACTTACACCAAGTAACAAAGACATACACTTACACCTAGTAGCAAAGACACACACTTACACCTAGTAACACAGATATACACTGACACCAAGTCACAAAGACATGCACTGACACCCAGTAACACAGAGACACACGGAAAACCAAGTAACAAAGACACACACTTACACCAAGTAACACAGACACACACTTACACCAAGTAACACAGACACACACTTACACCAAGGAACACAGACATGCACTGACACCAAGTAACAAAGACATACACCGATACCCAGTAACAAAGACACACACTTACACCAAGTAACACAGACACACACTGACACCCATTAACACAGACCACACTTACACCAAGTCACAAAGACACACACTGACACCCAGTAACAAAGACATACACTGCCACCAAGTCACAAAGACATACACTGATACACAGGCACACACTTACAACAAGTAACACAGACATACACTGACACCAAGTAGCAAAGACATACACTGATACCCAGAAACACAATTACACCAAGTAACACAGAAACTCACTTACACCAAGTAACAAATACATACACTTACACCAAGTAACACAGACATACACTGACACCAACTAACACAGATATAAACTGACACCAAGTCACAAAGACATGCACTGACACCCAGTAACACAGACACACACGGACACCAAGTACAAAGACACACACTTACACCAAGTAACACAGACACACACTGACACCCATTAACACAGACCACACTTACACCAAGTAACGCAGGCATACACTGACACCAAGTCACAAAGACATACACTGATACCCAGTAACACAGACACACACGGACACCAAGTAACAAAGACACACACTTACACCAAGTAACACAGACATACACTGACACCAAGTAACAAAGACATACACTGATACCCAGTAACACAGACACACACTTACACCAAGTAACACAGACATACACTGACACCAAGTAACAAAGACATACACTGATACCGAGGAACACAGAAACACAATTACACCAAGTAACACAGACACACACTTACACCAAGTAACAAAGACATACACTTACACCAAGTAACACAGACATACACTGACACCAAGTAACAAAGACATACAATGACACCAAGTAGCAAAGACACACACTTACACCAAGTAACACAGATATACGCTGACACCAAGTCACAAAGACATGCACTGACACCCAGTAACACAGACACAAACGGACACCAAGTAACAAAGACACACACTTACACCAAGTAACACAGACACACACTGACACCCAGTAACACAGACACACACTTGCACCAAGTAACACAGACATACACTGACACCAAGTAACAAAGACATACACTGATACCCAGTAACACAGACACACACTTACACCAAGTAACACAGACACACACTTACACCAAGTAACCAAGACATACACTGATACCCAGGAACACAGACACACACTTACACCAAGTAACACAGACACACACTTACACCAAGTAACAAAGACATACACTTACACCAAGTAACACAGACATACACTGACACCAAGTAACAAAGACATACAATTACACCAAGTTACAAAGAAACACACTTACACCAAGCAACAAAGACAGAAACTGATACCCAGTAACACAGACACACACTTACACCAAGTAACAAAGACATACACTGACACCCAGTAACAAAGACATACACTGACACCAAGTCACAAAGACATACACTGATACCCAGTATCACAGACACACACTTACACCAAGTAACAAAGAAATACACTGAAACCAAGTCACAAAGACACACACTGACACCCAGTAACAAAGACATACACTGACACCAAGTCACAAAGACATACACTGATACCCAGTAACACAGACATACACTTACACCAAGTAACACAGACATACACTGACACCAAGTAACAAAGACATACACTGACACCCAGTAACACAGACACACACTTACACCAAGTAACACAGACATACACTGACACCAAGTAACAAAGACATACACTGACACCGAGGAACACAGAAACACAATTACACCAAGTAACACAGACACACACTTACACCAAGTAACAAAGACATACACTTACACCTAGTAGCAAAGACACACACTTACACCAAGTAACACAGATATACACTGACACCAAGTCACAAAGACATGCACTGACACCCAGTAACACAGAGACACACGGAAAACCAAGTAACAAAGACACACACTTACACCAAGTAACACAGACACACACTTACACCAAGTAACACAGACACACACTTACACCAAGGAACACAGACATGCACTGACACCAAGTAACAAAGACATACACCGATACCCAGTAACAAAGACACACACTTACACCAAGTAACACAGACACACACTGACACCCATTAACACAGACCACACTTACACCAAGTCACAAAGACACACACTGACACCCAGTAACAAAGACATACACTGCCACCAAGTCACAAAGACATACACTGATACACAGGCACACACTTACAACAAGTAACACAGACATACACTGACACCAAGTAGCAAAGACATACACTGATACCCAGAAACACAATTACACCAAGTAACACAGAAACTCACTTACACCAAGTAACAAATACATACACTTACACCAAGTAACACAGACATACACTGACACCAACTAACACAGATATAAACTGACACCAAGTCACAAAGACATGCACTGACACCCAGTAACACAGACACACACGGACACCAAGTACAAAGACACACACTTACACCAAGTAACACAGACACACACTGACACCCATTAACACAGACCACACTTACACCAAGTAACGCAGGCATACACTGACACCAAGTCACAAAGACATACACTGATACCCAGTAACACAGACACACACGGACACCAAGTAACAAAGACACACACTTACACCAAGTAACACAGACATACACTGACACCAAGTAACAAAGACATACACTGATACCCAGTAACACAGACACACACTTACACCAAGTAACACAGACATACACTGACACCAAGTAACAAAGACATACACTGATACCGAGGAACACAGAAACACAATTACACCAAGTAACACAGACACACACTTACACCAAGTAACAAAGACATACACTTACACCAAGTAACACAGACATACACTGACACCAAGTAACAAAGACATACAATGACACCAAGTAGCAAAGACACACACTTACACCAAGTAACACAGATATACGCTGACACCAAGTCACAAAGACATGCACTGACACCCAGTAACACAGACACAAACGGACACCAAGTAACAAAGACACACACTTACACCAAGTAACACAGACACACACTGACACCCAGTAACACAGACACACACTTGCACCAAGTAACACAGACATACACTGACACCAAGTAACAAAGACACACACTTACACCAAGTAACACAGACACACACTTACACCAAGTAACACAGACACACACTTACACCAAGTAACCAAGACATACACTGATACCCAGGAACACAGACACACACTTACACCAAGTAACACAGACACACACTTACACCAAGTAACAAAGACATACACTTACACCAAGTAACACAGACATACACTGACACCAAGTAACAAAGACATACAATTACACCAAGTTACAAAGAAACACACTTACACCAAGCAACAAAGACAGACACTGATACCCAGTAACACAGACACACACTTACACCAAGTAACAAAGACATACACTGACACCCAGTAACACAAACAAACGCACACTGACACCCAGCAACACAGAGAAACACTAATAAACAGTAACAAAGACATACACTGACACCAAGTAACACAGACTCACACTGATACCCAGTAGCAAAGACATACACTGACACCAAGTCACAAAGACATACACTGATGCCAAGTAACACAGACATACACTGACACCAAGTAACAAAGACATACACTGATACCGAGGAACACAGAAACACAATTACACCAAGTAACACAGACACACACTTACACCAAGTAACACAGACATACACTGACACCAAGTAACAAAGACATACAATGACACCAAGTAGCAAAGACACACACTTACACCAAGTAACACAGATATACGCTGACACCAAGTCACAAAGACATGCACTGACACCCAGTTACACAGAGAAACACTAATAAACAGTAACAAAGACATACAGTGACACCATGTCACAAACACATACAATGACACCAAGTAACAAAGACGTGCACTTACACCAAGTAACAAAGACATACACTGATACCCAGTAACACAGACACACACTGAACCCCAGTAACACAGACACAAACTGACCCCCAGTAACACAGACATACACTGACAGTAAGTCACAAAGATACACACTGACACCCAGTAACAAAGACATACACTGACACCAAGTCACAAAGACATACACTGATACACAGACACACACTTACACCAAGTAACACAGACATACACTGACACCAAGTAACAAAGTCATACACCGATACCCAGTATCACAGACATACACTTACACCAAGTAACAAAGACATCCACTGATATCCAGTAACACAGGCACACACTGGGGGGGCACATTGGCGCAATGGTTAGCACCGCAGCCTCACAGCTCCAGGGACCCGGGTTCGATTCTGGGTACTGCCTGTGCGGAGTTTGCAAGTTCTCCCTGTGTCTGCGTGAGTTTCCTCCGGGTGCTCTGGTTTCCTCCCACATGCCAAAGACTTGCAGGTTGATATGTTAATTGGCCATCATAAATTGCCCCTAGTATAGGTTGGTGGTAGGGAAATATATAGGGACAGGTGGGGATGTGATAGGAATACGGGATTAGTGCAGGATTAGTATAAATGGGTGGCTGATGGTCGGCACAGACACGGTGGGCCGAAGGGCCTGTTAAAGTGCTGTATCTCTAAACTAAACTAAATACTGATACCTAGTGTCACAGAAACACACTGACACCCAGTAACACAAACAAACACACACTGACACACAGTAACAGAGAGAAACACTAATAAACAGTAACAAAGACATACAGTGACACCAAGTCACAAACACATACACTGACACCAAGTAACAAAGACGTACACTTACACCAAGTAACAAAGACATACACTGATACCCAGTAACAGACACACACTGACCCCCAGTAACAAAGATACACACTGACCCCCAGTAACACAGACATACACTGACACCAAGTAACAAAGACATACACTGATACCCAGTAACACAGACACACACTTACACCAAGTAACACAGACATACACTGACACCAAGTAACAAAGACATACACTGACACCGAGGAACACAGAAACACACGGACACCAAGTAACAAAGACACACACTTACACCAAGTAACACAGACGCACACTGACACCCATTAACAGAGAGCACACTTACACCAAGTAACACAAACATACACTGACACCAAGTCACAAAGACACACACTGACACCCAGTAACAAAGGCATGCACTGACACCAAGTCACAAAGACATGCACTGATACACAGGCACACACTTACACCAAGTAACACAGTCATACACTGACACTAAGGAACAAAGACATACACTGATACCCAGTATCACAGACACACACTTACACCAAGTAACAAAGACATACACTGACACCAAGTCACAAAGACACACACTGACACCCAGTAACAAAGACATACACTGACACCAAGTCACAAAGACATACACTGATACCCAGTAACACAGGCACACACTGTGGGGTGGGGGGGGGGGCACATTGGCGCAGTGGTTGGCCCCGCAGCCTCACAGCTCCAGGGACCCGGGTTCAAAGAACAAAGATAATTACAGCACAGGAACAGGCCCTTCGGCCCTCCAAGCCTGCGCCGATCCAGATCCTCTCTCTAAACATGTCGCCTATTTTCTCAGGTTCTGTATCTCTTTTCTTCCTGCCCATTCATGTATCTGTCTAGATACATCTTAAAAGACTCCATCGTGCCCGCATCTACCACCTCCGCTGGCAATGCGTTCCAGGTGCCCACCACCCTCTGCGTTCAGAACTTTCCACGCATATCCCCCCTAAACATTTCCCCTTTCACTTTGAACTCGTGTCCTCCAGTAATTGAAACCCCCACTCTGGGAAAAAGCCTCTTGCTGTCCACCCTGTCTATACCTCTCATGATTTTGTACACCTCAACCAGGTCCCCCCTCAACCTCCGACTTTATAATGAAAATAATCCTAATCTGCTCAACCTCTCTTCATAGCTAGCGCCCTCCATACCAGGCAACATCCTGGTGAACCTCCTCTGCACCCTCTCCAAAGCATCCACATCCTTTTGATAATGTGGCGACCAGAACTGTACGCAGTATTCCAAATGTGGCCGAACCAAAGTCCTATACAACTGTAACATGACCTGCCAACTCTTGTACTCAATGCCCCGTCCGATGAAGGAAAGCATGCCGTATGCCTTCTTGACCACTCTATTTACCTGCGTTGCCACCTTCAGGGAACAGTGGACCAGAACACCCATATCTCTCTGGACATCAATTTTCCCCAGGACTTTTCCATTTACTGTATAGTTCACTCTTGAATTGGATCTTCCAAAATGCATCACCTCGCATTTGCCCTGATTGAACTCCATCTGCCATTTCTCTGCCCAACTCTCTAACCTATCTATATTTTGCTGTATTCCCTGACAGTCCCCTTCACTATCTGCTACTCCACCAATCTTAGTGTCGTCTGCAAACTTGCTAATCAGTCCACCTATACTTTCCTCCAAATCATTAATGTATATCACAAACAACAGTGGTCCCAGCACGGATCCCTGTGGAACACCACTGGTCACACGTCTCCATTTTGAGAAACTCCCTTCTACTGCTACTCTCTGTCTCCTGTTGCCCAGCCAATTCTTTATCCATCTAGCTAGTACACCTTGGACCCCAAGCGTTTTCACTTTCTCCATCAGCCTGCCATGGGGAACCTTATCAAACGCCTGACTGAAGTCCATGTATATGACATCGACAGCCCTTCCCTCATCAATCAACTTTGTCACTTCCACAAAGAATTCTATTAAGTTGGTAAGACATGACCTTCCCTGCACAAAACCATGTTGCCTATCACTGATGAGCCCATTTTCTTCCAAATGGGAATAGATCCTATCCCTCAGTATCTTCTCCAGCAGCTTCCCTACCACTGACGTCAGGCTCACCGGTCTATAATTACCTGGATTATCCCTGCTACCCTTCTTAAACAAGGGGACAACATTAGCAATTCTCCAGTCCTCCGGGACCTCACCCGTGTTTAAGGATGCCGCAAAGATATCTGTTAAGGCCCCAGCTATTTCCTCTCTCGCTTCCCTCAGTAGCCTGCGATAGATCCCATCCGGACCTGGGGACCTGTCCACCTTAATGCCCTTTAGAATACCCAACACTTCCTCCCTCCTTATGCCGACTTGACTTAGAGTAATCAAACATCTGTTCCTAACCTCAACATCCGTCATGTCCCTCTCCTCGGTGAATACCAATGCAAAGTACTCATTTAAAATCTCACCCATTTTCTCTGAGTCCAAGCATAACATTCCTCCTTTGTCCTTTAGTGGGCCAATCCTTTCTCTAGTTACCCTCTTTCTCCTTATATATGAATAAAAGGCTTTGGGATTTTCCTTAACCCTGTTTGCTAAAGATATTTCATGACCCCTTTTAGCCCTCTTAATTCCTCGTTTCAGATTGGTCCTACATTCCCGATATTCTTTCAAAGCTTCGTCTTTCATCAGCCGCCTGGACCTTATGTATGCTTCCTTTTTCCTCTCAGCTAGTCTCACAATTTCACCTGTCATCCATGGTTCCCTAATCTTGCCATTTCTATCCCTCATTTTCACAGGAACATGTCTCTCCTGCACGCTAATCAACCTCTCTTGAAAAGCCTCCCACATATCACATGTGGATTAACCTTCAAACAGCTGCTCCCAATCTACATTTCCCAGCTCCTGACGAATTTTGGTATAGTTGGCCTTCCCCCAATTTAGCACTCTTCCTTTAGGACCACTCTCGTCTTTGTCCATGAGTATTTTAAAGCTTACGGAATTGTGATCACTATTCCCAAAGTAGTCCCCTACTGAAACTTCAACGACCATTCTGGGTACTGCCTGTGCGGAGTTTGCAAGTTCTCTCTGTGTCTGCGTGAGTTTCCTCCGGGTGCTCCGGTTTCCTCCCACATGCCAAAGACTTGCAGGTTGATAGGTTAATTGGCCATCATAAATTGCCACTAGTAGAGGTAGGTGGTAGGGAAATATATAGGGACAGGTGGGGATGTGATAGGAATACGGGATTAGTGTAGGATTAGTATAAATGGGTGGTTGATGGTCGGCACAGACTCGGTGGGATGAAGGGCCTGTGAAAGTGCTGTGTCTTGAAACTAAACTAAATACTGACAACTAGTGTCACAGATACACACTGACACACAGTAACACAAACAAACACACACTGACACCCAGTAACACAGAGAAACACTAATAAACAGCAACAAAGACATCCACTGACACCAAGTCACAAACACATACACTGACACCAAGTAACAAAGACATACACTGACACCCACTAACACAGACACACACTGACACCCAGTTAGAAACACACACTGACCCCCAGTAACACAGACACACACTGACACCCAGTAACACAGACATACACTGACACCCAGTAACAAAGAAATACACTGACACCAAATCACAAAGAGATGCACTGATACACAGACACACACTTATACCAAGAAACACAGACATGCACTGTAACCCAGTATCACAGACACACACTTATACCAAGTAACAAAGACATACACTGACACCAAGTCACAAAGACATACACTGATACCCAGGAACACAGACACACACTGACACCCAGTAACAAAGACATACACTGATACCAAGTCACAAAGACATACACTGATACCCAGTAACACAGACACACACAGACACCCAGTAACAAAGACGTACACTGATACCAAGGCACAAAAACATACACTGATACCCAGTAACACAGACACACACTGACACCCAGTAACAAAGACATACACTGATACCAAGTCATAAAGACATACACTGATACCCAGTAACACAGACACACACTGACACCAAGTAACAAAGATATACACTGACACCAAGTAACAAAGACATACACTTACACCAAGTAACAAAGACGCACACTTACACCAAGTAACACAGACATACAATGACACCAAGTAACAAAGACATACCCTGACACCAAGTAACAAAGACATACACTTGCACCAAGTATTTTGACATACACTGACACCAAGTAACAAAGACATTCACTGATACCCAGTAACACGGACACACAATTACACCAAGTAACAAAGACATACACTGACACCAAGTCACACAGACACACACTTACACAAAGTAACACAGACATACACTGACACCAAGTAACAAAGACATGCACTGATACCCAGTAACACAGACACACATTTACACCAAGTAACAAAGACAGACATTGATACCCAGTAACACAGACACACACTGACACCAAGTAACAAAGACATACACTGACACCAAGTAAGAAGAACATACACTGACACACAGTAACACAGACACACACGGACACCACGTAACAAAGACACACACATACACCAAGTAACACAGACACAAACTGACACCCAGTAACACAGACGCACACTTACACCAATTAACACATACATACACTGATACCCAGTAACACAGACACACACTTACACTAAGTAACACAGACATACAATGACACCAAGTAACAAAGACATGCACTGATACCCAGTAACACAGACACACACTTACACCACGTAACAAAGACATACACTGACACCAAGTAACAAAGACATACACTGACAGCCAGTAACACAGACACACAATTACACCAATTAACACAGACATACACTGACACCAAGTAACAAAGACATACACTGATACCCAGTAACACAGACACACACTTACACTAAGTAACACAGACATACACTGACACTAAGTAACAAAGACATACACTGACACCCAGGAACACAGACACACACTTACACCAAGTAACAGAGTCACACACTTACACCAAGTAACAAAGACATACACTGACACCAAGTAACAAAGACATACAATTACACCAAGTGACAAAGACACACACTTACACCAAGTAACACAGATATACACTGACACCAAGTCACAAAGACATGCACTGACACCCAGTAACACAGACACACACGGACACCAAGTAACAAAGACACACACTTACACCAAGTAACACAGACACACACTGACACCCAGTAACACAGACACACACTTACACCAAGTAACACAGACATACACTGACACCAAGTAACAAAGACATCCACTGATACCCAGTAATACAGACACACACTTACACCAAGTAACACAGACATACACTGACACCAAGTAACAAAGACATGAACTTACACCAAGTAACAAAGACATACACTGACACCAAGTCACATAGACACACATTGACACCCAGAAACAAAGACATACACTGACAGCAAGTCACAAAGACATACACTGATACCCAGTAACACAGACACACACTTACACCAAGTAACACAGACATACACTGACACCAAGTCACAAAGACATACACTGATACCCAGTCACACATACTCACACTTACACCAAGTAACAAAGACATACACTGATACCCAATAACACAAACACACACTTACACCAACTAACACAGTCATACACTGACACCCAGTAACAAAGACATGCACTGACTCCCAGTAACAAAGACACACACTGACACCAAGTAACAAAGACATACACTGATACCCAGTAACACAGACACACACTTACACCAAGTAACAAAGACATACACTGACACCAATTAACAAAGACATACACTGATACCCAGTAACAGAGACACACACTTCCACCAAGTAACAAAGACAGACACTGACACCAAGTAACAAAAACATACACTGACACCAATTAAAAAAGTCATACTCTGACACCAAGTAACAAAGACATACACTGATACCCAATAACACAGACTCAAACTTACACCAAGTAACAAAGACATACACTTACACCAAGTAACAAAGACATACACTTACACCAATTAAAAAAGTCATACTCTGACAACAAGTAACAAAGACATTCACTGATACCCAATAACACAGACTCACACTTACACCAAGTAACAAAGACATACACTGATACCCAGTTACACACACACACACACTTATACCAAGTAACACAGACACACACAGACACCAAGTAACAAAGACGGACACTGACACCCAGTAACACAGACACACACTTACACCAAGTAACAAAGACATACACTGATACCCAGCAACACAGACACACACGTACACCAAGTAACAAAGACAGACACTGATACCCAGTAACACAGACGTACACTTACACCAAGTATCAAAGACATACACTGACACCAAGTAGCAAGGACATACACTTACACCAAGTAACAAAGACATTCACTGACACCAAGTAACAAAGACATACACTTACACAAAGTAACAAAGACATACACTGACCCCAAGTAACAAAGACATACACTGATACCCAGTAACACAGACACACTCTTCCACCAGGTAACACAGACAGACACTTACACCAAGTAACAAAGACATACACTGATACCCAGTAACACAGACACACAATTACACCAAGTAACAGAGACATGCACTGACACCAAGTAACAAAGACATACACTTACACCAAGTAACAAAGACAGGCACTGACACCAAGTAACAAAGACATACACTTACACCAAGTAACACAGACAAACACTGACACCAAGTAACAAAGACACAGGCATACACCAAATACACAGACATACACTGACACCAAGTAACAAAGACATTCACTGATACCCAGTAACACAGACACACACTAACACCAAGTCACAAAGACATGCACTGACACTCAGTAACAAAGACAAACACTGACACCCAGTAACAAAGACACACACTGACACCAAGTGACAAAGACATACACTGACACCAAGCAACAAAGACATACAATGATACCCAGTATCACAGACACGCACTGACACCCAGAAATAAAGACATTCGTTGACACCAAGTAACAAAGACAGACACTGATAACCAGTAACACAGACACACACTTAAACCAAGTAGCAAAGACATACACTGATACCCAGTAACACAGACACACACTTACACCAAGTAACAAAGACATACTCTGACACAAAGTAACAAAGACATACATATACACCAAGTAACAAAGACATACACTGACACCAAGTAACAAAGACATACACTGATACCCAGTCACACATACTCACACTTACACCAAGTAACAAAGACATACACTGATACCCAATAACACAGACACACACTTACACCAACTAACACAGTCATACACTGACACCCAGTAACAAAGACATGCACTGACTCCCAGTAACAAAGACACACATTGACACCAAGTAACAAAGACATACACTGATACCCAGTAACACAGACACACACTTACACCAAGTAACAAAGACATACACTGACACCAATTAACAAAGACATACACTGATACCCAGTAACAGAGACACACACTTCCACCAAGTAACAAAGACAGACACTGACACCAAGTAACAAAAACATACACTGACACCAATTAAAAAAGTCATACTCTGACACCAAGTAACAAAGACATACACTGATACCCAATAACACAGACTCAAACTTACACCAAGTAACAAAGACATACACTTACACCAAGTAACAAAGACATACACTTACACCAATTAAAAAAGTCATACTCTGACAACAAGTAACAAAGACAGACACTGATACCCAGTAACACAGACACGCACTTACACCAAGAATCAAAGACATACACTGACACCAAGTAACAAAGGCATACACTTACACCAAGTAACAAAGACATACACTGACACCAAGTAACAAAGACATACACTTACACCAAGTAACAAAGACATACATTGACACCAAGTAACAAAGACATACACTGTTTCGAAGTAACAAAGACATACACTGATACCCAGTAACAAAGACACACACTTACACCAAGTAACAAAGACACACACTTACACCAAGTAACAAAGACACACACTGATACCCAGTAATACAGACACACACTTACACCAAGTCACAAAGACACACACTGACACCCATAACAAAGACAGACACTGATCCCCAGTAACACAGACCCACTCTTACGCCAAGTAAGAAAGATAGACACTGACATCCAGTAACACAGACATACAATTACACCAAGTCACAAAGACACACACTGACACCAAGTAACAAAGACATACACTGATACCCAGTAACACAGACACACACTTACACCAAGTAACAAAGACATAAACTGATACCCAGTAACATAGACACACACTGACACCAAGTATCACGAACATACACTGACACCAAGTATCAAAGACACCCACTTTGACCAATTAACAAAGACATATACTGACACCCAGGAACACAGATGCACAGTGACACCCAGTAACACAGAGAAACACTGACACCTAGTAACAAAGGCACACACTGACACCAAGTAACACAGACATACACTGACACCAAGTAACAAACACACCCACTTTGACCAAGTACAAAGACATACACTGACACCAAGCAACAAAGACATACAATGATACCCAGTATCACAGACACGCACTGACACCCAAAAATAAAGACATTCGTTGACACCAAGTAACAAAGACAGACACTGATAACCAGTAACACAGACACACACTTACACCAAGTAGCAAAGACATACACTGATACCCAGTAACACAGACACACACTTACACCAAGTAACAAAGACATACTCTGACACAAAGTAACAAAGACATACACATACACCAAGTAACAAAGACATACACTGACACCAAGTAACAAAGACATACACTGATACCCAGTCACACATACTCACACTTACACCAAGTAACAAAGACATACACTGATACCCAATAACACAGACACACACTTACACCAACTAACACAGTCATACACTGACACCCAGTAACAAAGACATGCACTGACTCCCAGTAACAAAGACACACACTGACACCAAGTAACAAAGACATACACTGATACCCAGTAACACAGACACACACTTACACCAAGTAACAAAGACATACACTGACACCAATTAACAAAGACATACACTGATACCCAGTAACAGAGACACACACTTCCACCAAGTAACAAAGACAGACACTGACACCAAGTAACAAAAACATACACTGACACCAATTAAAAAAGTCATACTCTGACACCAAGTAACAAAGACATACACTGATACCCAATAACACAGACTCAAACTTACACCAAGTAACAAAGACATACACTTACACCAAGTAACAAAGACATACACTTATACCAAGTAACACAGACACACACAGACACCAAGTAACAAAGACGGACACTGACACCCAGTAACACAGACACACACTTACACCAAGTAACAAAGACATACACTGATACCCAGCAACACAGACACACACGTACACCAAGTAACAAAGACAGACACTGATACCCAGTAACACAGACATACACTTACACCAAGTATCAAAGACATACACTGACACCAAGTAGCAAGGACATACACTTACACCAAGTAACAAAGACATTCACTGACACCAAGTAACAAAGACATACACTTACACAAAGTAACAAAGACATACACTGACCCCAAGTAACAAAGACATACACTGATACCCAGTAACAGAGACACACACTTCCACCAAGTAACAAAGACAGACACTGACACCAAGTAACAAAAACATACACTGACACCAATTAAAAAAGTCATACTCTGACACCAAGTAACAAAGACATACACTGATACCCAATAACACAGACTCAAACTTACACCAAGTAACAAAGACATACACTTACACCAAGTAACAAAGACATACACTTACACCAATTAAAAAAGTCATACTCTGACAACAAGTAACAAAGACATACACTGATACCCAATAACACAGACTCACACTTACACCAAGTAACAAAGACATACACTGATACACAGTTACACACACACACACTTATACCAAGTAACACAGACACACACAGACACCAAGTAACAAAGACGGACACTGACACCCAGTAACACAGACACACAATTACACCAAGTAACAAAGACATACACTGATGCCCAGCAACACAGACACACACGTACACCAAGGAACAAAGACAGACACTGATACCCAGTAACACAGACATACACTTACACCAAGTATCAAAGCATACACTGACACCAAGTAGCAAGGACATACACTTACACCAAGTAACAAAGACATTCACTGACACCAAGTAACAAAGACATACACTTACACAAAGTAACAAAGACATACACTGACCCCAAGTAACAAAGACATACAGTTGCACCAAGTAACACAGACATACACTGACACCAAGTAACAAAGACATACACTTACACCAAGTAACAAAGACATACGCTGACACCAAGTAACAAAGACAAACACTGATACCCAGTAACACAGACACACTCTTCCACCAGGTAACACAGACAGACACTTACACCAAGTAACAAAGACATACACTGATACCCAGTAACACAGACACACAATTGCACCAAGTAACAGAGACATGCACTGACACCAAGTAACAAAGACATACACTTACACCAAGTAACAAAGACAGGCACTGACAAGAAGTAACAAAGACATACACTTACACCAAGTAACAAAGACATACACTGACACCAAGTAACAAAGACATACACTGACACCAAGTAACAAAGACATACACTTACACCAAGTAACACAGACAAACACTGACACCAAGTAACAAAGACACAGGCATACACCAAATACACAGACATACACTGACACCAAGTAACAAACACATTCACTGATACCCAGTAACACAGACACACACTAACACCAAGTCACAAAGACATGCACTGACACTCAGTAACAAAGACAAACACTGACACCCAGTAACAAAGACAGACACTGATACCCAGTAACACAGACACACACGTACACCAAGTAACAAAGACATACACTGATATCCAGCAACACAGGCACACACTTACACCAAGTAACAAAGACAGACTCTGATACCCAGTAACACAGACATACACTTACACCAAGTATCAAAGACAGACACTGACACCAAGTAGCAAAGACATACACTTACATCAAGTAACAAAGACGTCCACTGACACCAAGTAACAAAGACATACACTTACAACAAGTAACAAAGACATACACTGACACCAAGTAACAAAGACATACAGTTACACCAATAACACAGACATACATTGACACCAAGTAACAAAGACATACACTTACACCAAGTAACAAAGACATACACTGACACCAAGTAACATAGACATACACAGATACCCAGTAACACAGACACACATATACACCAAGTAACACAGACACACACTTACACCAAATAACAAAGACAGAGAATGACACCAAGGAACAAAGACAGACACTGATACCCATTAACACAGACACACAATTACACCAACTAACAGAGACATACACTGACACGTGGTAAAAAAGACATACACTTACACCAAGTAACAAAGATATACACTGACACCAAGTAACAAAGACATACAGTTACACCAAGTAACACAGACATACACTGACACCAAGTAACAAATACATACACTTACACCAAGTAACAAAGACATACACTTACACCAAGTAACACGGACATTCAGTGACACCAAGTAACAAAGACGTCCACTGACACCAAGTAACAAAGACATACACTTACAACAAGTAACAAAGACATACACTGACACCAAGTAACAAAGACATACAGTTACACCAATAACACAGACATACATTGACACCAAGTAACAAAGACATGCACTTACACCAAGTAACAAAGACATGCACTTACACCAAGTAACACAGACATACACTGACACCAAGTAACAAAGACATCCACTTACATCAAGTACAAAGACATACACTGACACCAAGCAACAAAGACATACAATGATACCCAGTATCGCAGACACGCACTGACACAAAGTAACAAAGGCAGACACTGAAACCCAGTAACACAGACACACAATTACACCAAGTAACAAAGACATACACTGATACCCAGTAACACAGACACACACTTACACCAAGTAACAAAGACATACACTGACACAAAGTAACAAAGACATACACTTACAACAAGTAACAAAGACATTCACTGACACGATGTAACAAAGACATACACTGATACCCAGAAACACAGACACACACTTACACCAAGTAACAAAGGCATACACTGACACCCAGGAACACAGATACACACTGACACCCAGTAACACCGAGAAACACTTACTCCAAGTAACAAAGACATACACTGAAACCCAGTAACACAGACACGCACTTACACCATGTCACAAAGACATACACTGACACCCAGTAACAAAGACATGCACTGACACCCAGTAACACAGACACACACTGACACCATGTAACAAAGACATACAATGATACCCAGTAACACAGACACACAATTACACCAAGTAACAAAGACATACACTGACACCAATTAACAAAGACATACACTGATACCCAGGAACACAGACACACACTTACACCAAGTAACAAAGACATACACTGACACCAAGTAACAAAGACATACATTTACACCAATTAAAAAAGACATACATTGACACCAGATAACAAAGACATACACTGATACCCAATAACACAGACACACACTTACACCAAGTAACAAATACATACACTGATACCCAGTTACACAGACATACACTTACACCAAGTAACAAAGACACACACAGACACCAAGTAACAAAGACGTACACTGATACCCAGTAACACAGAGACACACTTACACCAAGTAACAAAGACATACACTGATACCCAGTTCCACAGACACACACTTACACCAAGTAACAAAGACAGACACTGATACCCAGTAACACAGACATACACTTACACCAAGTATCAAAGACATACACTGACACCAAGTAGCAAAGACATACACTTACAGCAAGTAACAAAGACATACACTGACACCAAGTAACAAAGACATACACTTACACCAAGTATCAAAGACATACACTGACACCAAGTAGCAAAGACATACACTTACAGCAAGTAACAAAGACATACACTGACACCAAGTAACAAAGACATACACTTACACCAAGTAACAAAGACATACACTGACACCTAGTAACAAAGACATACACATACACCAGGTAACACAGACATACACTGACACCAAGTAACACAGACATACACTGACACCTAGTAACAAATACATACACTTACACCGAGTAACAAAGACACACACATACACCAGGTACACAGACATACACTGACACCAAGTAACAAAGACATACACAGACACCAAGTAACAAAGACGTACACTGATACCCAGTAACACAGCCACACGCAGACACCAAGTAACAAAGACAGACACTGACACCAAGTAACAAAGACAGACACTGATACCAAGTAACAAAGACAGACACTGATACCCAGTAACACAGACATACACTTACACCAAGTATCAAAGACATACACTGACACCAAGTAGCAAAGACATATACTTACACCAAGTAACAAAGACATACACTGGCACCAAGTAGCAAAGACATACACTGACACCAAGTAACAAAGACATACATTTACACCAAGTAGCAAATACATACACTTACACCAAGTAACAAAGACATACACTGACACCAAGTAACAAAGAAACACACTTACACCAAGTACACAGACGTACACTGACACCAAGTAACAAAGACATACACTGATACCCAGGAACACAGACAAACACTTACAGCAAGTAACAAAGACATACACTGACACCAAGTAACAAAGACATACACTGACACCAATTAACAAAGACATTCACTTACACCAAGTAAGAAAGACACACACTTACACCAAGTAACACAGACCTGCACTGACACCAATTAACAAAGACATACCCTTACACCAAGTAACAAAGACATACACTGACACCAAGTAACAAAGACATACACTTCCACCAAGTAAGCCAGACATACACTTACACCAAGTAACAAAGACATACACTGACACCAATTAACAAAGACATACACTGATACCCAGTAACACAGACACACACGTACACCCAGTAACACAGACTCACACTTACACCAAGTAACAGAGACATACACTGATACCCAGTAACACAGACTCACACTGACACAAAGTAACAAAGACATACACTGATACCCAGTAACACAGACACGCACTTACACCAAGTCACAAAGACATACACTGACACCCAGTAACAAAGACATGCACTGACACCCAGTAACAAAGACACACACTGACACCAAGTAACAATGACATACACTGATACCCAGTAACACAGACACACACTTACACCAAGTAACAAAGACATACACTGACACCAATTAACAAAGACATACACTGATACCCAGTAACACAGAAACACACTTACACCAAGTAACAAAGACATACACTGATACCCAGTAACACAGACACACACTTACACCAAGTATCACGGACATACACTGACACCAAGTAACAAAGACATACACTGACACCCAGGAACACAGATACATAGTGACACCCAATAACACAGAGAAACACTGACACCAAGTAACAAAGACAGACACTGGCACCAAGTAACAGAGACATGCACTGACACCAAGTAACAAAGACACCCACTTAGACCAAGTACAAAGACATACACTGACACCAAGCAACAAAGACATACAATGAAACCCAGTATCACAGACACGCACTGACAACCAGTAACAAAGACATACATTGACAACAAGTAACAAAGACAGACACTGATTCCCAGTAACACAGACAAACACTTACAGCAAGTTGCAAAGACATACACTGATACCCAGTAACACAGACACACACTTACACCAAATAACAAAGACATGCACTGATACCCAGTTACACAGACACACACTTACACCAAGTAACACAGACACACACAGACACCAAGTAACAAAGACATACTCTGACACAAAGTAACAAAGACATACACATACACCAAGTAACAAAGACATACACTGACACCAAGTAACAAAGACATACACTGATACCCAATAACACAGACACACACTTGCACCAAGTAACAAAGACATACACTGATACCCAGTTACACAGACACACACTTACACCAAGTAACACAGACACACACAGACACCAAGTAATAAAGACATACACTGATACCCAGTAACACAGACACGCACTTACACCAAATAACAAAGACATACACTGACACCAAGTAACAAAGACAGACACTGATACCCAGTAACACAGACACACACGTACACCATGTAACAAAGACAGACACTGATACCCAGCAACACAGGCACACACTTACACCAAGTAACAATGACAGACTCTGATACCCAGTAACACAGACATACACTTACACCAAGTATCAAAGACATACACTGACACCAAGTAGCAAAGACATACACTTACACCAAGTAACAAAGACGTCCACTGACACCAAGTAACAAAGACATACACTTACAACCAGTAACAAAGACTTACACTGACACCAAGTAACAAAGACATACAGTTACACCAAGTAACACAGACATACATTGACAACAAGTAACAAAGACATACACTTACACCAAGTAACAAAGACATACACTGACACCAAGTAACATAGACATACACAGATACCTAGTAACACAGACACACATATACACCAAGTAACACAGACACACACTTACACCAAGTAGCAAAGACAGACAATGAAACCAAGTAACAAAGACAGACACTGATACCCAGTAACACAGACACACAATTACACCAAGTAACAGAGACATACACTGACAAGTGGTAAAAAAGACATACACTTACACCAAGTAACAAAGACATGCACTGACACCAAGTAACAAAGACATACACTTACACCAAGTAACAAAGACATACACTGACACCAAGTAACAAAGACATACACTGACACCAAGTAACAAAGACATACACTTACACCAAGTAACACAGAATAAAACTGTCACCAAGTAACAAAGACACACACTGATACCCAGTAACACAGACACACACTTACACCAAGTAACAAAGACAGACACTGATACCCAGTAACACAGACACACACTAACACCAAGTCACAAAGACATACACTGACACCCAGTAACAAAGACAAACACTGAAACCCAGTAACAAAGACACACACTGACACCAAGTAACAAAGACACACACTGACACCAAGTAACAAAGACATACACAGACACCAAGTAACGAAGACAGACACTGATACGCAGTAACACAGACACACACTTACACCAAGTAACAAAGACATACACTGATACCCAGCAACACAGACACACACTTACACCAAGTATCAAAGACATACACAGACACCAAGTAGCAAAGACATACACTTACACCAAGTAACAAAGACATACACTGACACCAATTAACAAAGACATACACTTACACCAAGTAACAAAGACATACACTGACACCAAGTAACAAAGACATAGACTTACACCAAGAAACACAGACATACACTGACACCAAGTAACAAAGACATACACTTACAGCAAGTAACAGAGACATACACTGACACCAAGTAACAAAGACATACACTGATACCCAGTAACACAGACACACACTTACACCAAGTAACACAGACATACACTGACACCAAGTAACAAAGACATACTCTGACACCAAGTAACAAAGACATACACTGATACCCAGTAACACAGACACAAACTTACACCAAGTAACAAAGACAGACAATGACACCAAATAACAAAGACATACACTGATACCCAGTAACACAGAGACACACTTACACCAAGTAACAGAGACATACACTGACACCCAGTAACAAAGACATACACTTACACCAAGTAACAAAGACATACACTTACACCAAGTAACAAAGGCATACACTTACACCAAGTAACACAGACATACACTGACACCAAGTAACAAAGACACACGCTTACACCAAGTACACAGACATACACTGACACCAAGTAACAGAGACATACACTGACACCCAGTAACAAAGACATACACTTACACCAAGTAACAAAGACATACACTTACACCAAGTAACAAAGACATACACTTACACCAAGTAACAAAGGCATACACTTACAGCAAGTAACAAAGACATACACTGACACCAAGTAACAAAGACATACACTTACAACAAATAACACAGGCATACACTGACACCAAGTAACAAAGACATACACTTACACCAACTAACAAAGACACACACTTACACCAAGTAACACAGACATACACTGACACCAATTAATAAATACATTCACTTACACCAAGTAAGAAAGACACACACTTACACCAAGTAACACAGACCTACACTGGCACCAAGTCACAAAGACATACACTGATACCCAGCAACACAGACACACTCTTACACCAAGTAACAAAGACAGACACTGATTCCCAGTAACACAGACACACACTTACACCAAGAATCAAAGACACATACTTACACCAAGTACACAGACATACACTGACATCAAGTAACAAAGACATGCACTGATACCCAGTAACACAGACAAACACTTACAGCAAGTAACAAAGACATACACTTACAACAAATAACACAGACGTACACTGACACCAAGTAACAAAGACATACACTTGCACCAACTAACAAAGACACACACTTACACCAAGTAACACAGACATACACTGACACCAATTAACAAATACATTCACTTACACCAAGTAGAAAGACACACACTTACACCAAGTAACACAGACCTACACTGACAACAAGTCACAAAGACATACACTGATACCCAGCAACACAGACACACTCTTACACCAAGTAACAAAGACAGACACTGATACCCAGTAACACAGACACACACTTACACCAAGAATCAAAGACATACACTGATACCCAATAACACAGACACACACTGACACCAAATAACACAGTCATACACCGACACAAAGTAACAAAGGCATACACTGACACCCAGGAACACAGATACACAGTGACACCCAGTAACACCGAGAAACACTTACTCCAAGTAACAAAGACATACACTGAAACCCAGTAACACAGACACGCACTTACACCATGTCACAAAGACATACACTGACACCAAGTAACAAAGACATACACTTACAACAAGTAACAAAGACATACACTGACACCAAGTAACAAAGACATACAGTTACACCAATAACACAGACATACATTGACACCAAGTAACAAAGACATACACTTACACCAAGTAACACAGACATACACTGACACCAAGTAACAAAGACATCCACTTACATCAAGTACAAAGACATACACTGACACCAACAAATACATACAATGATACCCAGTATCACAGACACGCACTGACACAAAGTAACAAAGGCAGACACTGAAACCCAGTAACACAGACACACAATTACACCAAGTAACAAAGACATACACTGATACCCAGTAACACAGACACACACTTACACCAAGTAACAAAGACATACACTGACACAAAGTAACAAAGACATACACTTACAACAAGTAACAAAGACATTCACTGACACGATGTAACAAAGACATACACTGATACCCAGAAACACAGACACACACTTACACCAAGTAACAAAGGCATACACTGACACCCAGGAACACAGATACACACTGACACCCAGTAACACCGAGAAACACTTACTCCAAGTAACAAAGACATACACTGAAACCCAGTAACACAGACACGCACTTACACCATGTCACAAAGACATACACTGACACCCAGTAACAAAGACATGCACTTACACCCAGTAACACAGACACACACTGACACCATGTAACAAAGACATACAATGATACCCAGTAACACAGACACACAATTACACCAAGTAACAAAGACATACACTGACACCAATTAACAAAGACATACACTGATACCCAGGAACACAGACACACACTTACACCAAGTAACAAAGACATACACTGACACCAAGTAACAAAGACATACATTTACACCAATCAAAAAAGACATACATTGACACCAGGTAACAAAGACATACACTGATACCCAATAACACAGACACACACTTACACCAAGTAACAAATACATACACTGATACCCAGTTACACAGACATACACTTACACCAAGTAACAAAGACACACACAGACACCAAGTAACAAAGACGTACACTGATACCCAGTAACACAGAGACACACTTACACCAAGTAACAAAGACATACACTGATACCCAGTTCCACAGACACACACTTACACCAAGTAACAAAGACAGACACTGATACCCAGTAACACAGACATACACTTACACCAAGTATCAAAGACATACACTGACACCAAGTAGCAAAGACATACACTTACAGCAAGTAACAAAGACATACACTGACACCAAGTAACAAAGACATACACTTACACCAAGTAACAAAGACATACACTGACACCTAGTAACAAAGACATACACATACACCAGGTAACACAGACATACACTGACACCAAGTAACACAGACATACACTGACACCTAGTAACAAATACATACACTTACACCGAGTAACAAATACATGCACTGACACCAAGTAACAAAGACATACACTGATACCCAGTAACACAGACACACACTTACACCAAGTAACACAGACACACACTTACACCAAGTAACAGAGACATACACTGACACCAAGTAACAAAGACATACACTTGCACCAAGTAACAAAGACATGCACGGACACCAAGAAGAAAAGACATACACTTACACCAAGTAACAAAGACATACACTGACACCAAGTAACAAAGACATGCACTTACACCAAGTAGCTCAGACATACACTGACACCAAGTAACAAAGACACACACATACACCAGGTACACAGACATACACTGACACCAAGTAACAAAGACATACACAGACACCAAGTAACAAAGACGTACACTGATACCCAGTAACACAGCCACACACAGACACCAAGTAACAAAGACAGACACTGACACCAAGTAACAAAGACAGACACTGATACCCAGCAACACAGACACACACTTACACCAAGTTACAAAGACAGACACTGACACCAAGTAACAAAGACAGACACTGATACCCAGTAACACAGACATACACTTACACCAAGTATCAAAGACATACACTGACACCAAGTAGCAAAGACATATACTTACACCAAGTAACAAAGACATACACTTACACCAAGTAGCAAATACATACACATACACCAAGTAACAAAGACATACACTGACACCAAGTAACAAAGAAACACACTTACACCAAGTACACAGACGTACACTGGCACCAAGTAACAAAGACATACACTGATACCCAGGAACACAGACAAACACTTACAGCAAGTAACAAAGGCATACACTGACACCAAGTAACAAAGACATACACTTACAACAAATAACACAGACATACACTGACACCAAGTAACAAAGACATACACTTACACCAACTAACAAAGACACACACTTACACCAAGTAACACAGACATACACTGACACCAATTAACAAAGACATTCACTTACACCAAGTAAGAAAGACACACACTTACACCAAGTAACACAGACCTGCACTGACACCAATTAACAAAGACATACCCTTACACCAAGTAACAAAGACATACACTGACACCAAGTAACAAAGACATACACTTCCACCAAGTAACAAAGACATACACTTCCACCAAGTAACAAAGACATACACTTACACCAAGTAACAAAGACATACACTGACACCAATTAACAAAGACATACACTGATACCCAGTAACACAGACACACACGTACACCCAGTAACACAGACACACTTACACCAAGTAACAGAGACATACACTGATACCCAGTAACACAGACTCACACTGACACAAAGTAACAAAGACATGCACTGACACCCAGTAACAAAGACACACACTGACACCAAGTAACAAAGACATACACTGATACCCAGTAACACAGACACACACTTACACCAAGTAACAAAGACATACACTGACACCAATTAACAAAGACATACACTGATACCCAGTAACACAGACACACACTTACACCAAGTAACAAAGGCATACACTGACACCAAGTAACAAAGACATGCACTTACACCAATTGAAAAAGACATACTCTGGCACCAAGTAACACAGACACACATTTACACCAAGTAACAAAGACATACACTGATACCCAGTAACACAGACACACACTTACACCAAGTATCACGGACATACACTGACACCAAGTAACAAAGACATACACTGACACCCAGGAACACAGATACATAGTGACACCCAATAACACAGAGAAACACTGACACCAAGTAACACAGACATGCACTGACACCAAGTAACAAAGACACCCACTTAGACCAAGTACAAAGACATACACTGACACCAAGCAACAAAGACATACAATGAAACCCAGTATCACAGACACGCACTGACACCCAGTAACACAGACAAACACTTACACCAAATAACAAAGACATACACTGATACCCAGTAACACAGACACACACTTACACCAAATAACAAAGACATGCACTGATACCCAGTTACACAGACACACACTTACACCAAGTAACACAGACACACACAGACACCAAGTAACAAAGACATACTCTGACACAAAGTAACAAAGACATACACATACACCAAGTAACAAAGACATACACTGACACCAAGTAACAAAGACATACACTGATACCCAATAACACAGACACACACTTGCACCAAGTAACAAAGACATACACTGATACCCAGTTACACAGACACACACTTACACCAAGTAACACAGACACACACAGACACCAAGTAATAAAGACATACACTGATACCCAGTAACACAGACACGCACTTACACCAAATAACAAAGACATACACTGACACCAAGTAACAAAGACAGACACTGATACCCAGTAACACAGACACACACGTACACCAAGTAACAAAGTCAGACACTGATACCCAGCAACACAGGCACACACTTACACCAAGTAACAATGACAGACTCTGATACCCAGTAACACAGACATACACTTACACCAAGTATCAAAGACATACACTGACACCAAGTAGCAAAGACATACACTGACACCAAGTAGCAAAGACATACACTTACACCAAGTAACAAAGACGTCCACTGACACCAAGTAACAAAGACATACACTTACAACCAGTAACAAAGACTTACACTGACACCAAGTAACAAAGACATACAGTTACACCAAGTAACACAGACATACATTGACAACAAGTAACAAAGACATACACTTACACCAAGTAACAAAGACATACACTGACACCAAGTAACATAGACATACACAGACACCTAGTAACACAGACACACATATACACCAAGTAACACAGACACACACTTACACCAAGTAGCAAAGACAGACAATGAAACCAAGTAACAAAGACAGACACTGATACCCAGTAACACAGACACACAATTACACCAAGTAACAGAGACATACACTGACAAGTGGTAAAAAAGACATACACTTACACCAAGTAACAAAGACATGCACTGACACCAAGTAACAAAGACATACACTTACACCAAGTAACAAAGACATACACTGACACCAAGTAACAAAGACATACACTTACACCAAGTAACACATACACACACTGACACCCAGTAACACGGACACACACTTACACCAAGTAACACATACACACACTGACACCCAGTAACACAGACACACACTTACACCAAGTAACACAGACATATTCTGACACCAAGTAACAAAGACATACACTGATACCCAGTAACATAGACACACACTTACACCAATTAACACAGACATACACTGACACCAAGTAACAAAGACATACACTGATACCCAGGAACACAGACACACACTTACACCAAGTAACACAGACACACACTTACACCAAGTAACAAAGACATACACATACAACAGGTAACACAGACATACACTGACACCAAGTAACAAAGACATGCAATTACACCAAGTAACAAAGACACACATTTACACCAAGTAACAAAGACAGACACTGATACCCAGTAACACAGACACACACTTACACCAAGTAACAAAGACATACACTGACACCAAGTAACACAAACAAACACACACTGACACCCAGTAACACAGAGAAACACTAATAAACAGTAACAAATGCATGCACAGACACCAAGTAACACAGACAAACACTTACACCCAGTAACAAAGACATACACTGACACCAAGTCACAAAGATATACACTGATAACAAGTCACAAAGATATACACTGATACCCAATAACACAGACACACACTGACACCAAGTAACAAAGACATACACTGACACCAAGTAACAAAGACATACACTTACACCAAGTAACAAATACAGACAATTACACCAAGTAACAAAGACATACACCTACACCAAGTATTTTGACATACACTGACACCAAGTAACAAAGACATACACTGATACCCAGTAACACAGACACTCACTTACACCAAGTAACAAAGACATACACTGATACCCAGTAACACAGACAGTCACTTACACCAAGTAACAAAGACAGACACTGACACCCAGTAACACAGAGAAACACTAATAAACAGTAACAAAGACATACACTGACACCAAGTAACACAGACACACACTGATACCCAGCAGCAAAGACATACACTGACACCAAGTCACAAAGACATACACTGATACCAAGTAACACAGACATACACTGACACCAAGTAACATAGACATACACTGATACCCAGTAACAAAGGCACACACTGTGGGGGTTGGGGGGTGGGGGTGGGGGTGGGGGGAGGCACATTGGCGCAGTGGTTCGCACCGGTTAGCACCGCAGCCTCACAGCTCCAGGAACCCGGGTTCGATTCTGGGTACTGCCTGTGCGGAGTTTGCCAGTTCTCCCTATGTCTGCGTGGGTTTCCTCCGGGTGCTCAGGTTTCCTCCCACATGCCAAAGACTTGCAGGTTGATAGGCTAATTGGCCATTAAAAATTGCCCCTAGCATAGGTAGGTGGGAGGGAAATATATAGGGACAGTAGGGGATGTGATAGGAATACGGGAGTAGAGTAGGATTAGTATAAATGGGTGGTTGTTGGTCGGCACTGCCTCCGGAGGCTGAAGGCCCTGTTGAAGTGCTGTTTCTCTAAACTAAACTAATTTCTGACACCTAGTGTCACAGATACACACTGACACCCAGTAACACAAGCAAACACACACTGACACCCAGTTACACAGAGAAACACTAATAAACAGTAACAAAGACATACAGTGACACCAAGTCACAAACACATACAATGACACCAAGTAACAAAGACGTGCACTTACACCAAGTAACAAAGACATACACTGATACCCAGTAACACAGACACACACTGAACCCCAGTAACACAGACACAAACTGACCCCCAGTAACACAGACATACACTGACAGTAAGTCACAAAGATACACACTGACACCCAGTAACAAAGACATACACTGACACCAACTCACAAAGACATACACTGATACACAGACACACACTTACAGCAAGTAACACAGACATAAACTGACACCAAGTAACAAAGACATACACCGATACCCAGTATCACAGACATACACTTACACCAAGTAACAAAGACATCCACTGATACCCAGCAACACAGGCACACACTGGGGGGCACATTGGCGCAATGGTTAGCACCGCAGCCTCACAGCTCCAGGAACCCGGGTTCGATTCTGGGTACTGCCTGTGCGGAGTTTGCAAGTTCTCTCTGTGTCTGCGTGAGTTTCCTCCGGGTGCTCCGGTTTCCTCACACATGCCAAAGACCTGCAGGTTGATATGTTAATTGGCCATCATAAATTGCCCCTAGTATAGGTAGGTTGTAGGGAAATATATAGGGACAGGTGGGGATGTGATAGGAATACGGGATGAGTGTAGGATTAGTATAAATGGGTGGTTGATGGTCGGCACAGACTCGGTGGGCCGAAGGGCCTGTTAAAGTGCAGTATCTCTAAACTAAACTGAATACTGACACCTAGTGTCACAGATACACACTGACACCCAGTGACACAAACAAACACACACTGACACATAGTAACACAGAAAAACACTAATATACAGTAAAAAAGACATGCAGTGACACCAAGTCACAAACACATACACTGACACCAAGTAACAAAGACGTACACTTACACCAAGTGACAAAGACATACACTGATACCCAGTAGCACAGAAACACACTGACACCCAGTAACAAAGACACACACTGACACCAAGTCACAAAGACACACACTGACACCCAGTAACAAAGACATACACTGACACCAAGTCACAAAGACATACACTGATACCCAGTAACACAGACACACACTTACACCAAGTAACAAAGACATACACTGACACCAAGTAACAAAGACATACACTGATACCCAGTAACACAGACACACACTTACATCAAGTAACACAGACATACACTGACACCAAGTAGCAAAGACATACACTGATACCCAGAAACACAATTACACCAAGTAACACAGAAACTCACTGACACCAAGTAACAAAGACATACACTTACACCAAGTAACACAGACATACACTGACACCAACTAACACAGATATAAACTGACACCAAGTCACAAAGACATGCACTGACACCCAGTAACACAGACACACACGGACACCAAGTAACAAAGACACACACTTACACCAAGTAACACAGACACACACTGACACCCATTAACACAGACCACACTTACACCAAGTAACGCAGACATACACTGACACCAAGTCACAAAGACACACACTGACACCCAGTAACAAAGACATACACTGCCACCAAGTCACAAAGACATGCACTGATACACAGGCACACACTTACAACAAGTAACACAGACATACACTGACACCAAGTAACAAAGACATACACTGATACCCAGTATCACAGACACACACTTACACCAAGTAACAAAGAAATACACTGAAACCAAGTCACAAAGACACACACTGACACCCAGTAACAAAGACATACACTGACACCAAGTCACAAAGACATACACTGATACCCAGTAACACAGACATACACTTACACCAAGTAACACAGACATACACTGACACCAAGTAACAAAGACATACACTGACACCAAGTAACAAAGACATACACTGACACCCAGTAACACAGACACACACTTACACCAAGTAACACAGACATACACTGACACCAAGTAACAAAGACATACACTGCCACCAAGTCACAAAGACATGCACTGATACACAGGCACACACTTACAACAAGTAACACAGACATACATTGACACCAAGTAACAAAGACATACACTGATACCCAGTATCACAGACACACACTTACACCAAGTAACAAAGAAATACACTGAAACCAAGTCACAAAGACACACACTGACACCCAGTAACAAAGACATACACTGACACCAAGTCACAAAGACATACACTGATACCCAGTAACACAGACATACACTTACACCAAGTAACACAGACATACACTGACACCAAGTAACAAAGACATACACTGACACCCAGTAACACAGACACACACTTACACCAAGTAACACAGACATACACTGACACCAAGTAACAAAGACATACACTGACACCGAGGAACACAGAAACACAATTACACCAAGTAACACAGACACACACTTACACCAAGTAACAAAGACATACACTTACACCAAGTAGCAAAGACACACACTTACACCAAGTAACACAGATATACACTGACACCAAGTCACAAAGACATGCACTGACACCCAGTAACACAGAGACACACGGAAAACCAAGTAACAAAGACACACACTTACACCAAGTAACACAGACACACACTTACACCAAGTAACACAGACACACACTGACACCCAGTAACACAGACACACACTTACACCAAGGAACACAGACATGCACTGACACCAAGTAACAAAGACATACACCGATACCCAGTAACAAAGACACACACTTACACCAAGTCACAAAGACACACACTGACACCCAGTAACAAAGACTTACACTGCCACCAAGTCACAAAGACATACACTGATACACAGGCACACACTTACAACAAGTAACACAGACATACACTGACACCAAGTAGCAAAGACATACACTGATACCCAGAAACACAATTACACCAAGTAACACAGAAACTCACTTACACCAAGTAACAAAGACATACACTTACACCAAGTAACACAGACATACACTGACACCAACTAACACAGATATAAACTGACACCAAGTCACAAAGACATGCACTGACACCCAGTAACACAGACACACACGGACACCAAGTACAAAGACACACACTTACACCAAGTAACACAGACACACACTGACACCCATTAACACAGACCACACTTACACCAAGTAACGCAGGCATACACTGACACCAAGTCACAAAGACATACACTGATACCCAGTAACACAGACACACACGGACACCAAGTAACAAAGACACACACTTACACCAAGTAACACAGACATACACTGACACCAAGTAACAAAGACATACACTGATACCCAGTAACACAGACACACACTTACACCAAGTAACACAGACATACACTGACACCAAGTAACAAATACATACACTGATACCGAGGAACACAGAAACACAATTACACCAAGTAACACAGACACACACTTACACCAAGTAACAAAGACATACACTTACACCAAGTAACACAGACATACACTGACACCAAGTAACAAAGACATACAATTACACCAAGTAGCAAAGACACACACTTACACCAAGTAACACAGATATACGCTGACACCAAGTCACAAAGACATGCACTGACACCCAGTAACACAGACACAAACGGACACCAAGTAACAAAGACACACACTTACACCAAGTAACACAGACACACACTGACACCCAGTAACACAGACACACACTGACACTCAGTAACACAGACACACACTTGCACCAAGTAACACAGACATACACTGACACCAAGTAACAAAGACATACACTGATACCCAGTAACACAGACACACACTTACACCAAGTAACACAGACACACACTTACACCAAGTAACCAAGACATACACTGATACCCAGGAACACAGACACACACTTACACCAAGTAACACAGACACACACTTACACCAAGTAACAAAGACATACACTTACACCAAGTAACACAGACATACACTGACACCAAGTAACAAAGACATACAATTACACCAAGTTACAAAGAAACACACTTACACCAAGCAACAAAGACAGACACTGATACCCAGTAACACAGACACACACTTACACCAAGTAACAAAGACATACACTGACACCCAGTAACACAAACAAACGCACACTGACACCCAGCAACACAGAGAAACACTAATAAACAGTAACAAAGACATACACTGACACCAAGTAACACAGACTCACACTGATACCCAGTAGCAAAGACATACACTGACACCAAGTCACAAAGACATACACTGATGCCAAGTAACACAGACATACACTGACACCAAGTAACAAAGACATACACTGATACCCAGGAACACAGGCACACACTGTGGGGGGGGGGGGGGGGGGTGGTGGGGGGAGGCACATTAGCGCAGTGGTTAGCACCGGTTAGCACCGCAGCCTCACAGCTCCAGGAACCCCGGTTCGATTCTGGGTACTGCCTGTGCGGAGTTTGCCAGTTCTCCCTATGTCTGCGTGGGTTTCCTCCGGGTGCTCCGGTTTCCTCCCACATGCCAAAGACTTGCAGGTTGATACGCTAATTGGCCATCATAAATTGCCCCTAGCATAGGTAGGTGGGAGGGAAATATATAGGGACAGTAGGGGATGTGATAGGAATACGGGAGTAGTGTAGGATTAGTATAAATGGGTGGTTGTTGGTCGGCACTGACTCCGTAGGCTGAAGGGCCTGTTGAAGTGCTGTTTCTCTAAACTAAACTAAATACTGACACCTAGTGTCACAGATACACACTGACACCCAGTAACACAAACAAACACACACTGACACCCAGTTACACAGAGAAACACTAATAAACAGTAACAAAGACATACAGTGACACCAAGTCACAAACACATACAATGACACCAAGTAACAAAGACGTGCACTTACACCAAGTAACAAAGACATACACTGATACCCAGTAACACAGACACACACTGAACCCCAGTAACACAGACACAAAATGACCCCCAGTAACACAGACATACACTGACAGTAAGTCACAAAGAAACACACTGACACCCAGTAACAAAGACATACACTGACACCAAGTCACAAAGACATACACTGATACACAGACACACACTTACACCAAGTAACACAGACATACACTGACACCAAGTAACAAAGACATACACCGATACCCAGTATCACAGACATACACTTACACCAAGTAACAAAGACATCCACTGATATCCAGTAACACAGGCACACACTGGGGGGGGCACATTGGCGCAATGGTTAGCACCGCAGCCTCACAGCTCCAGGGACACGGGTTCGATTCTGGGTACTGCCTGTGCGGAGTTTGCAAGTTCTCCCTGTGTCTGCGTGAGTTTCCTCCGGGTGCTCTGGTTTCCTCCCACATGCCAAAGACTTGCAGGTTGATATGTTAATTGGCCATCATAAATTGCCCCTAGTATAGGTTGGTGGTAGGGAAATATATAGGGACAGGTGGGGATGTGATAGGAATACGGGATTAGTGCAGGATTAGTATAAATGGGTGGCTGATGGTCGGCACAGACACGGTGGGCCGAAGGGCCTGTTAAAGTGCTGTATCTCTAAACTAAACTAAATACTGATACCTAGTGTCACAGACACACACTTACACCAAGTAACACAGACATACAGTGACACCAAGTCACAAACACATACACTGACACCAAGTAACAAAGACGTACACTTACACCAAGTAACAAAGACATACACTGATACCCAGTAACAGACACACACTGACCCCCAGTAACAAAGATACACACTGACCCCCAGTAACACAGACATGCACTGACACCAAGTCACAAAGACACACACTGACACCCAGTAACAAAGACATACACTGACACCAAGTCACAAAGACATACACTGATACCCAGTAACACAGACACACACTGACACCAAGTAACACAGACATACACTGACACCAAGTAACAAAGACATACACTGATACCCAGTAACACAGACACACACTTACACCAAGTAACACAGACATACACTGACACCAAGTAACAAAGACATGCACTGATACCCAGGAACACAGAAACACAATTACACCAAGTAACACAGACACTCACTTACACCAAGTAACAAAGACACACACTTACACCAAGTAACACAGATATACACTCACACCAAGTCACAAAGACATGCACTGACACCCAGTAACACAGACACACACGGACACCAAGTAACAAAGACACACACTTACACCAAGTAACACAGACACACACTGACACCCATTAACAGAGAGCACACTTACACCAAGTAACACAGCCATACACTGACACCAAGTCACAAAGACACACACTGACACCCAGTAACAAAGGCATGCACTGACACCAAGTCACAAGGACATGCACTGATACACAGGCACACACTTACACCAAGTAACACAGTCATACACTGACACCAACTAACAAAGACATACACTGATACCCAGTATCACAGACACACACTTACACCAAGTAACAAAGACATACACTGACACCAAGTCACAAAGACACACACTGACACCCAGTAACAAAGACATACACTGACACCAAGTCACAAAGACATACACTGATACCCAGTAACACAGGCACACACTGTGGGGTGGGGGGGGGGGCACATTGGCGCAGTGGTTGGCCCCGCAGCCTCACAGCTCCAGGGACCCGGGTTCAAAGAACAAAGATAATTACAGCACAGGAACAGGCCCTTCGGCCCTCCAAGCCTGCGCCGATCCAGATCCTCTCTCTAAACATGTCGCCTATTTTCTCAGGTTCTGTATCTCTTTTCTTCCTGCCCATTCATGTATCTGTCTAGATACATCTTAAAAGACTCCATCGTGCCCGCATCTACCACCTCCGCTGGCAATGCGTTCCAGGTGCCCACCTCCCTCTGCGTTAAGAACTTTCCACGCATATCCCCCCTAAACATTTCCCCTTTCACTTTGAACTCGTGTCCTCCAGTAATTGAAACCCCCACTCTGGGAAAAAGCCTCTTGCTGTCCACCCTGTCTATACCTCTCATGATTTTGTACACCTCAACCAGGTCCCCCCTCAACCTCCGACTTTATAATGAAAATAATCCTAATCTGCTCAACCTCTCTTCATAGCTAGCGCCCTCCATACCAGGCAACATCCTGGTGAACCTCCTCTGCACCCTCTCCAAAGCATCCACATCCTTTTGATAATGTGGCGACCAGAACTGTACGCAGTATTCCAAATGTGGCCGAACCAAAGTCCTATACAACTGTAACATGACCTGCCAACTCTTGTACTCAATGCCCCGTCCGATGAAGGAAAGCATGCCGTATGCCTTCTTGACCACTCTATTTACCTGCGTTGCCACCTTCAGGGAACAGTGGACCAGAACACCCATATCTCTCTGGACATCAATTTTCCCCAGGACTTTTCCATTTACTGTATAGTTCACTCTTGAATTGGATCTTCCAAAATGCATCACCTCGCATTTGCCCTGATTGAACTCCATCTGCCATTTCTCTGCCCAACTCTCTAACCTATCTATATTCTGCTGTATTCCCTGACAGTCCCCTTCACTATCTGCTACTCCACCAATCTTAGTGTCGTCTGCAAACTTGCTAATCAGTCCACCTATACTTTCCTCCAAATCATTAATGTATATCACAAACAACAGTGGTCCCAGCACGGATCCCTGTGGAACACCACTGGTCACACGTCTCCATTTTGAGAAACTCCCTTCTACTGCTACTCTCTGTCTCCTGTTGCCCAGCCAATTCTTTATCCATCTAGCTAGTACACCTTGGACCCCAAGCGTTTTCACTTTCTCCATCAGCCTGCCATGGGGAACCTTATCAAACGCCTGACTGAAGTCCATGTATATGACATCGACAGCCCTTCCCTCATCAATCAACTTTGTCACTTCCACAAAGAATTCTATTAAGTTGGTAAGACATGACCTTCCCTGCACAAAACCATGTTGCCTATCACTGATGAGCCCATTTTCTTCCAAATGGGAATAGATCCTATCCCTCAGTATCTTCTCCAGCAGCTTCCCTACCACTGACGTCAGGCTCACCGGTCTATAATTACCTGGATTATCCCTGCTACCCTTCTTAAACAAGGGGACAACATTAGCAATTCTCCAGTCCTCCGGGACCTCACCCGTGTTTAAGGATGCCGCAAAGATATCTGTTAAGGCCCCAGCTATTTCCTCTCTCGCTTCCCTCAGTAGCCTGCGATAGATCCCATCCGGACCTGGGGACCTGTCCACCTTAATGCCCTTTAGAATACCCAACACTTCCTCCCTCCTTATGCCGACTTGACTTAGAGTAATCAAACATCTGTTCCTAACCTCAACATCCGTCATGTCCCTCTCCTCGGTGAATACCAATGCAAAGTACTCATTTAAAATCTCACCCATTTTCTCTGAGTCCAAGCATAACATTCCTCCTTTGTCCTTTAGTGGGCCAATCCTTTCTCTAGTTACCCTCTTTCTCCTTATATATGAATAAAAGGCTTTGGGATTTTCCTTAACCCTGTTTGCTAAAGATATTTCATGACCCCTTTTAGCCCTCTTAATTCCTCGTTTCAGATTGGTCCTACATTCCCGATATTCTTTCAAAGCTTCGTCTTTCATCAGCCGCCTGGACCTTATGTATGCTTCCTTTTTCCTCTCAGCTAGTCTCACAATTTCACCTGTCATCCATGGTTCCCTAATCTTGCCATTTCTATCCCTCATTTTCACAGGAACATGTCTCTCCTGCACGCTAATCAACCTCTCTTGAAAAGCCTCCCACATATCACATGTGGATTAAACTTCAAACAGCTGCTCCCAATCTACATTTCCCAGCTCCTGCCGAATTTTGGTATAGTTGGCCTTCCCCCAATTTAGCACTCTTCCTTTAGGACCACTCTCGTCTTTGTCCATGAGTATTTTAAAGCTTACGGAATTGTGATCACTATTCCCAAAGTAGTCCCCTACTGAAACTTCAACGACCATTCTGGGTACTGCCTGTGCGGAGTTTGCAAGTTCTCTCTGTGTCTGCGTGAGTTTCCTCCGGGTGCTCCGGTTTCCTCCCACATGCCAAAGACTTGCAGGTTGATAGGTTAATTGGCCATCATAAATTGCCACTAGTATAGGTAGGTGGTAGGGAAATATATAGGGACAGGTGGGGATGTGATAGGAATACGGGATTAGTGTAGGATTAGTATAAATGGGTGGTTGATGGTCGGCACAGACTCGGTGGGACGAAGGGCCTGTGAAAGTGCTGTGTCTTGAAACTAAACTAAATACTGACAACTAGTGTCACAGATACACACTGACACACAGTAACACAAACAAACACACACTGACACCCAGTAACACAGAGAAACACTAATAAACAGCAACAAAGACATCCACTGACACCAAGTCAGAAACACATACACTGACACCAAGTAACAAAGACATACACTGACACCCACTAACACAGACACACACTGACACCCAGTTAGAAACACACACTGACCCCCAGTAACACAGACACACACTGACACCCAGTAACACAGACATACACTGACACCCAGTAACAAAGAAATACACTGACACCAAATCACAAAGAGATGCACTGATACACAGACACACACTTATACCAAGAAACACAGACATACACTGTAACCCAGTATCACAGACACACACTTATACCAAGTAACAAAGACATACACTGACACCAAGTCACAAAGACATACACTGATACCCAGGAACACAGAAACACACTGACACCCAGTAACAAAGACATACACTGATACCAAGTCACAAAGACATACACTGATACCCAGTAACACAGACACACACAGACACCCAGTAACAAAGACGTACACTGATACCAAGGCACAAAGACATACACTGATACCCAGTAACACAGACACACACTGACACCCAGTAACAAAGACATACACTGATACCAAGTCATAAAGACATACACTGATACCCAGTAACACAGACACACACTGACACCAAGTAACAAAGATATACACTGACACCAAGTAACAAAGACATACACTTACACCAAGTAACAAAGACGCACACTTACACCAAGTAACACAGACATACAATGACACCAAGTAACAAAGACATACCCTGACACCAAGTAACAAAGACATACACTTGCACCAAGTATTTTGACATACACTGACACCAAGTAACAAAGACATTCACTGATACCCAGTAACACGGACACACAATTACACCAAGTAACAAAGACATACACTGACACCAAGTCACACAGACACACACTTACACAAAGTAACACAGACATACACTGACACCAAGTAACAAAGACATGCACTGATACCCAGTAACACAGACACACATTTACACCAAGTAACAAAGACAGACATTGATACCCAGTAACACAGACACACACTGACACCAAGTAACAAAGACATACACTGACACCAAGTAAGAAGAACATACACTGACACACAGTAACACAGACACACACGGACACCACGTAACAAAGACACACACATACACCAAGTAACACAGACACACACTGACACCCAGTAACACAGACGCACACTTACACCAATTAACACATACATACACTGATACCCAGTAACACAGACACACACTTACACTAAGTAACACAGACATACAATGACACCAAGTAACAAAGACATGCACTGATACCCAGTAACACAGACACACATTTACACCAAGTAACAAAGACAGACACTGATACCCAGTAACACAGACACACACTTACACCACGTAACAAAGACATACACTGACACCAAGTAACAAAGACATACACTGATACCCAGTAACACAGACACACATTTACACCAAGTAACAAAGACATACACTGACAGCCAGTAACACAGACACACAATTACACCAATTAACACAGACATACACTGACACCAAGTAACAAAGACATACACTGATACCCAGTAACACAGACACACACTTACACTAAGTAACACAGACATACACTGACACCAAGTAACAAAGACATACACTGACACCCAGGAACACAGACACACACTTACACCAAGTAACAGAGTCACACACTTACACCAAGTAACAAAGACATACACTTACACCAAGTAACAGACAAACACTGACACCAAGTAACAAAGACATACAATTACACCAAGTGACAAAGACACACACTTACACCAAGTAACACAGATATACACTGACACCAAGTCACAAAGACATGCACTGACACCCAGTAACACAGACACACACGGACACCAAGTAACAAAGACACACACTTACACCAAGTAACACAGACACACACTGACACCCAGTAACACAGACACACACTTACACCAAGTAACACAGACATACACTGACACCAAGTAACAAAGACATCCACTGATACCCAGTAATACAGACACACACTTACACCAAGTAACACAGACATACACTGACACCAAGTAACAAAGACATGAACTTACACCAAGTAACAAAGACATACACTGACACCAAGTCACATAGACACACATTGACACCCAGAAACAAAGACATACACTGACAGCAAGTCACAAAGACATACACTGATACCCAGTAACACAGACACACACTTACACCAAGTAACACAGACATACACTGACACCAAGTCACAAAGACATGCACTGATACCCAGTAACGCAGACACACATTTACACCAAGTAACAAAGACATACACTGACACCAAGTAACAAAGACAGACATTGATACCCAGTAACGCAGACACACACGGACACCACGTAACAAAGACACACACATACACCAAGTAACACAGACACACACTGAATCCCAGTAACACAGACGCACACTTACACCAATTAAGACAGACATACACTGATACCCAGTAACACAGACACACACTTACACCAGGTAACACAGACATACACTGACACCAAGTAACAAAGACATGCACTGATATCCAGTAACACAGACACACATTTACACCAAGTAACAAAGACAGACACTGATACCCAGTAACACAGACACACACTTACACCACGGAACAAGGCCATAAACTGACACCAAGTAACAAAGACATACACTGACACCCAGTAACACAGACACACACGGACACCACGTAACAAAGACACACACTTACACCAAGTAACACAGACACACACTGACACCCAGTAACACAGACACACACTTACACCAATTAACACAGACATACACTGACACCAAGTAACAAAGACATACACTGATAGCCAGTAACACAGACACACACTTACACTAAGTAACACAGACATACACTGACACCGAGTAACAAAAACATACACTGATACCCAGGAACACAGACACACACTTACACCAAGTAACACAGTCACACACTTACACCAAGTAACAAAGACATACACTTACACCAAGTAACACAGACATACACTGACACCAAGTAACAAAGACATACAATTACACCAAGTAACAAAGACACACACTTACACCAAGTAACACAGATATACACTGACACCAAGTCACAAAGACATGCACTGACACCCAGTAACACAGACACACACAGACACTAAGTAACAAAGACACACACTTACACCAAGTAACACAGACACACACTTACACCAAGTAACACAGACACACACTTACACCAAGTAACACAGACATACACTGACACCAAGTAACAAAGACATACACTGATACCCAGGAACACAGACACCCACTTACATCAAGTAACACAGACACACACATACACCAAGTAACAAAGACATACACTGACACCCAGTAACACAAACAAACACTCACTGACACCCGGTAACACAGAGAAACACTAATAAACAGTAACAAAGACTTACACTGACACCAAGTAACACAGACATACACTTACACCCAGTAACAAAGACATACACTGACACCAAGTCACAAAGACATACACTGATACAATGTCACAAAGACATACACTGATACCCAGTAACACAGACACACACTGACACCAAGTAACAAAGACATACACTGACACCAAGTAACAATGACATACACTTACACCAAGTACCAAAGACAGACAATTACACCAAGTAACAAAGACATACACTTACACCAAGTATTTTGACATACACTGACACCAAGTCACAAAGACATACACTGATACCCAGTAACACAGATACACACTTACACCAAGTTACACAGACATACACGGACACCCAGCAACACAGACACAAAATTACACCAAGTAACAAAGACATACACTGACACCCATCAACAAAGACATACACTGACACCCAGTAACACAGACACACACTTACACCAAGTAACAAAGACACTCACTTACACCATTAACACAGACAAACACTGACACCCAGTAACACAGACACACACTTACACCAAGTAACACAGACATGCACTGACACCGAGTAACAAAGACATACACTGATACCAAGTAATTCAGGCACACACTGTGAGGGTGGGGGAGGGGGGGAGCACATTGGCGCAGTGGTTAGCACCGCAGCCTCACAGCTCCAGGGACCCGGGTTCGATTCTGGGTACTGCCTGTGCGGAGTTTGCAAGTTCTCTCTGTGTCTGCGTGGGTTTCCTCCGGGTGCTTCGGTTTCCTCCCACATGCCAAAGACTTGCAGGTTGATAGGTTAATTGGCCATCATAAATTGCCCCTAGTATATGTAGGTGGGAGGGAAATATATAGGGACAGGTGGGGATGTGATCGGAATACGGGATTCGTATAGGATTAGTATGAATGGGTGGTTGATGGTCGGCACTGACTCAGTGGGCGGAAGGGCCTGTTAAAGTGCTGTGTCTCGAAACTAAACTAAATACTGACACCTAGTGTCACAGATACACACTGACACCCAGTAACACAAACAAACACACACTGACACCCAGTAACACAGAGAAACACTAATAAACAGTAACAAAGACACACACTGACACCAAGTCACAAACACGTACACTGAATCCCAGTAACACAGACACACACTTACACCAAGTAACAAAGACATACACTGACACCAAGTAACAAAGACACACACTGACACCAAGTAACAAAGACATACACTGATACCCAGTAACACAGACACAAACTTACACCAAGTAACAAAGAAAAACACTGATACTCAGTAACACAGACACACACGTACACCAACTAACAAAGACATACACTGATACCCAGTGACACAGACACACACTTCCAGCAAGTAACAAAGACATACACTGACACCAAGTAACAAAGACATACACTTACACCAAATAACACAGACATACACTGACACCAAGTAACAAAGACATGCACTTACACCAAGTAAGAAAGTCACACACTTACAGCAAGTAACACCGACCTACACTGACACCAAGTAACAAAGACATACACTGATACCCAGCAACACAGATACACACTTACACCAAGAATCAAAGACATACACTGACACCAATTAACAAAGACATACACTTACACCAAGTAACAAAGACATACACTGACACCAAGTAAAAAAGGCATACACTTACACCAAGTAACAAAGACATACACTGACACCAAGTAACAAAGACATACACTTACACCAATTAACAAATACACACACTTGCACCAAGTAACACGGTCATACACTGACACCAAGTAACTAAGACAGACGCTGATACCCGGTAACACAGACACACACTAACACCAAGTAACAAAGACAGACACTGACACCCAGTAATACAGACACACACTTACACCAAGTCACAAAGAAACACACTGACACCCAGTACCAAAGACAGACACTGATACCCAGTAACAAAGACACACACTGACACCAAGTCACAAAGACACACACTGACACCCAGTAACAAAGACATGCAAAGACACCCAGTAACACAGACACACACTTACACCAAGTAACACGCACATACACTGACACCAAGTAACAAAGACACACACTGACACCAAGTAACACAGACATACACTGACATCAACTAACAAAGACATACACTGATACCCAGTGACACAGACAAACTCTTCCAGCAAGTAACAAAGACATACACTGACACCAAGCAACAAAGACATACACTTACACCAAATAACACAGACATACAGTGACACCAAGTAACAAAGACATACACTTATACCAACTAACAAAGACACACAATTACACCAAGTAACACAGACATACACTGACACCAATTAACAAAGACATGCACTTACATCAAGTAAGAGAGACACACAATTACACCAAGTAACACATACCTACACTGACACCAAGTAACAGAGACATACACTGATATCCAGAAACACAGACACACTCTGACACCAAGTAACAAAGACAGACACTGATACCCAGTAACACAGACACGCACTTACACCAAGAATCAAAGACATACACTGACACCAAGTAACAAAGGCATACACTTACACCAAGTAACAAAGACATACACTGACACCAAGTAACAAAGACATACACTTACACCAAGTAACAAAGACATACATTGACACCAAGTAACAAAGACATACACTGTTTCGAAGTAACAAAGACATACACTGATACCCAGTAACAAAGACACACACTTACACCAAGTAACAAAGACAGACACTGATACCCAGTAATACAGACACACACTTACACCAAGTCACAAAGACACAAACTGACACCCATAACAAAGAAAGACACTGATTCCCAGTAACACAGACCCACTCTTACGCCAAGTAAGAAAGATAGACACTGACATCCAGTAACACAGACATACAATTACACCAAGTCACAAAGACACACACTGACACCAAGTAACAAAGACATACACTGATACCCAGTAACACAGACACACACTTACACCAAGTAACAAAGACATAAACTGATACCCAGTAACATAGACACACACTGACACCAAGTATCACGAACATACACTGACACCAAGTATCAAAGACACCCACTTTGACCAATTAACAAAGACATATACTGACACCCAGGAACACAGATGCACAGTGACACCCAGTAACACAGAGAAACACTGACACCTAGTAACAAAGGCACACACTGACACCAAGTAACACAGACATACACTGACACCAAGTAACAAACACACCCACTTTGACCAAGTACAAAGACATACACTGACACCAAGCAACAAAGACATACAATGATACCCAGTATCACAGACACGCACTGACACCCAGAAATAAAGACATTCGTTGACACCAAGTAACAAAGACAGACACTGATAACCAGTAACACAGACACACACTTACACCAAGTAGCAAAGACATACACTGATACCCAGTAACACAGACACACACTTACACCAAGTAACAAAGACATACTCTGACACAAAGTAACAAAGACATACACATACACCAAGTAACAAAGACATACACTGACACCAAGTAACAAAGACATACACTGATACCCAGTCACACATACTCACACTTACACCAAGTAACAAAGACATACACTGATACCCAATAACACAGACACACACTTACACCAACTAACACAGTCATACACTGACACCCAGTAACAAAGACATGCACTGACTCCCAGTAACAAAGACACACACTGACACCAAGTAACAAAGACATACACTGATACCCAGTAACACAGACACACACTTACACCAAGTAACAAAGACATACACTGACACCAATTAACAAAGACATACACTGATACCCAGTAACAGAGACACACACTTCCACCAAGTAACAAAGACAGACACTGACACCAAGTAACAAAAACATACACTGACACCAATTAAAAAAGTCATACACTGACACCAAGTAACAAAGACATACAGTTACACCAATAACACAGACATACATTGACACCAAGTAACAAAGACATACACTTACACCAAGTAACAAAGACATACACTGACACCAAGTAACATAGACATACACAGATACCCAGTAACACAGACACACATATACACCAAGTAACACAGACACACACTTACACCAAATAACAAAGACAGAGAATGACACCAAGGAACAAAGACAGACACTGATACCCATTAACACAGACACACAATTACACCAAGTAACAGAGACATACACTGACACGTGGTAAAAAAGACATACACTTACACCAAGTAACAAAGATATACACTGACACCAAGTAACAAAGACATACAGTTACACCAAGTAACACAGACATACACTGACACCAAGTACAAATACATACACTTACACCAAGTAACAAAGACATACACTTACACCAAGTAACAAAGACATACACTTACACCAAGTAACAAAGACATACACTTACACCAAGTAACACGGACATTCAGTGACACCAAGTAACAAAGACGTCCACTGACACCAAGTAACAAAGACATACACTTACAACAAGTAACAAAGACATACACTGACACCAAGTAACAAAGACATACAGTTACACCAATAACACAGACATACATTGACACCAAGTAACAAAGACATGCACTTACACCAAGTAACACAGACATACACTGACACCAAGTAACAAAGACATCCACTTACATCAAGTACAAAGACATGCACTTACACCAAGTAACACAGACAGGCACTGACACCAAGCAACAAAGACATACAATGATACCCAGTATCACAGACACGCACTGACACAAAGTAACAAAGGCAGACACTGAAACCCAGTAACACAGACACACAATTACACCAAGTAACAAAGACATACACTGATACCCAGTAACACAGACACACACTTACACCAAGTAACAAAGACATACACTGACACAAAGTAACAAAGACATACACTTACAACAAGTAACAAAGACATTCACTGACACGATGTAACAAAGACATACACTGATACCCAGAAACACAGACACACACTTACAGCAAGTAACAAAGACATACACTGATACCCAATAACACAGACACACACTTACACCAACTAACACAGTCATACACCGACACAAAGTAACAAAGGCATACACTGACACCCAGGAACACAGATACACACTGACACCCAGTAACACCGAGAAACACTTACTCCAAGTAACAAAGACATACACTGAAACCCAGTAACACAGACACGCACTTACACCATGTCACAAAGACATACACTGACACCCAGTAACAAAGACATGCACTGACACCCAGTAACACAGACACACACTGACACCATGTAACAAAGACATACAATGATACCCAGTAACACAGACACACAATTACACCAAGTAACAAAGACATACACTGACACCAATTAACAAAGACATACACTGATACCCAGGAACACAGACACACACTTACACCAAGTAACAAAGACATACACTGACACCAAGTAACAAAGACATACATTTACACCAATTAAAAAAGACATACATTGACACCAGGTAACAAAGACATACACTGATACCCAATAACACAGACACACACTTACACCAAGTAACAAATACATACACTGATACCCAGTTACACAGACATACACTTACACCAAGTAACAAAGACACACACAGATACCAAGTAACAAAGACGTACACTGATACCCAGTAACACAGAGACACACTTACACCAAGTAACAAAGACATACACTGATACCCAGTTCCACAGACACACACTTACACCAAGTAACAAAGACAGACACTGATACCCAGTAACACAGACATACACTTACACCAAGTATCAAAGACATACACTGACACCAAGTAGCAAAGACATACACTTACAGCAAGTAACAAAGACATACACTGACACCAAGTAACAAAGACATACACTTACACCAAGTAGCTCAGACATACACTGACACCAAGTAACAAAGACACACACATACACCAGGTACACAGACATACACTGACACCAAGTAACAAAGACATACACAGACACCAAGTAACAAAGACAGACACTGATACCCAGTAACACAGACATACACTTACACCAAGTATCAAAGACATACACTGACACCAAGTAGCAAAGACATATACTTACACCAAGTAACAAAGACATACACTGGCACCAAGTAGCAAAGACATACACTGACACCAAGTAACAAAGACATACACTTACACCAAGTAGCAAATACATACACTTACACCAAGTAACAAAGACATACACTGACACCAAGTAACAAAGACATACACTGACACCAAGTAACAAAGAAACACACTTACACCAAGTACACAGACGTACACTGACACCAAGTAACAAAGACATACACTGATACCCAGGAACACAGACAAACACTTACAGCAAGTAACAAAGACATACACTGACACCAAGTAACAAAGACATACACTTACAACAAATAACACAGACATACACTGACACCAAGTAACAAAGACATACACTTACACCAACTAACAAAGACACACACTTACACCAAGTAACACAGACATACACTGACACCAATTAACAAAGACATTCACTTACACCAAGTAAGAAAGACACACACTTACACCAAGTAACACAGACCTGCACTGACACCAATTAACAAAGACATACCCTTACACCAAGTAACAAAGACATACACTGACACCAGGTAACAAAGACATACACTTCCACCAAGTAAGCCAGACATACACTTACACCAAGTAACAAAGACATACACTGACACCAATTAACAAAGACATACACAGATACCCAGTAACACAGACACACACGTACACCCAGTAACACAGACTCACACTTACACCAAGTAACAGAGACATACACTGATACCCAGTAACACAGACTCACACTGACACAAAGTAACAAAGACACACACTGACACCAAGTAACAATGACATACACTGATACCCAGTAACACAGACACACACTTACACCAAGTAAGCCAGACATACACTTACACCAAGTAACAAAGACATACACTGACACCAATTAACAAAGACATACACTGATACCCAGTAACACAGACACACACGTACACCCAGTAACACAGACACGCACTTACACCAAGTCACAAAGACATACACTGACACCCAGTAACAAAGACATGCACTGACACCCAGTAACAAAGACACACACTGACACCAAGTAACAATGACATACACTGATACCCAGTAACACAGACACACACTTACACCAAGTAACAAAGACATACACTGACACCAATTAACAAAGACATACACTGATACCCAGTAACACAGAAACACACTTACACCAAGTAACAAAGGCATACACTGACACCAAGTAACAAAGACATGCACTTACACCAATTGAAAAAGACATACTCTGGCACCAAGTAACACAGACACACATTTACACCAAGTAACAAAGACATACACTGATACCCAGTAACACAGACACACACTTACACCAAGTATCACGGACATACACTGACACCAAGTAACAAAGACATACACTGACACCCAGGAACACAGATACATAGTGACACCCAATAACACAGAGAAACACTGACACCAAGTAACAAAGACAGACACTGGCACCAAGTAACACAGACATGCACTGACACCAAGTAACAAAGACACCCACTTAGACCAAGTACAAAGACATACAATGACACCAAGCAACAAAGACATACAATGAAACCCAGTATCACAGACACGCACTGACAACCAGTAACAAAGACATACATTGACAACAAGTAACAAAGACAGACACTGATTCCCAGTAACACAGACAAACACTTACAGCAAGTTGCAAAGACATACACTGATACCCAGTAACACAGACACACACTTACACCAAATAACAAAGACATGCACTGATACCCAGTTACACAGACACACACTTACACCAAGTAACACAGACACACACAGACACCAAGTAACAAAGACATACTCTGACACAAAGTAACAAAGACATACACATACACCAAGTAACAAAGACATACACTGACACCAAGTAACAAAGACATACACTGATACCCAATAACACAGACACACACTTGCACCAAGTAACAAAGACATACACTGATACCCAGTTACACAGACACACACTTACACCAAGTAACACAGACACACACAGACACCAAGTAATAAAGACATACACTGATACCCAGTAACACAGACACGCACTTACACCAAATAACAAAGACATACACTGACACCAAGTAACAAAGACATACACTGACACCAAGTAACAAAGACAGACACTGATACCCAGTAACACAGACACACACGTACACCATGTAACAAAGACAGACACTGATACCCAGTAACACAGACATACACTTACACCAAGTATCAAAGACATACACTGACACCAAGTAGCAAAGACATACACTTACACCAAGTAACAAAGACGTCCACTGACACCAAGTAACAAAGACATACACTTACAACCAGTAACAAAGACTTACACTGACACCAAGTAACAGAGACATACAGTTACACCAAGTAACACAGACATACATTGACAACAAGTAACAAAGACATACACTTACACCAAGTAACAAAGACATACACTGACACCAAGTAACATAGACATACACAGATACCTAGTAACACAGACACACATATACACCAAGTAACACAGACACACACTTACACCAAGTAGCAAAGACAGACAATGAAACCAAGTAACAAAGACAGACACTGATACCCAGTAACACAGACACACAATTACACCAAGTAACAGAGACATACACTGACAAGTGGTAAAAAGACATACACTTACACCAAGTAACAAAGACATGCACTGACACCAAGTAACAAAGACATACACTTACACCAAGTAACACAGAATAAAACTGACACCAAGTAACAAAGACACACACTGATACCCAGTAACACAGACACACACTTACACCAAGTCACAAAGACATACACTGACACCCCGTAACAAAGACAAACACTGAAACCCAGTAACAAAGACACACACTGACACCAAGTAACAAAGACACACACTGACACCAAGTAACAAAGACATACACAGACACCAAGTAACGAAGACAGACACTGATACGCAGTAACACAGACACACACTTACACCAAGTAACAAAGACATACACTGATACCCAGCAACACAGACACACACTTACACCAAGTATCAAAGACATACACAGACACCAAGTAGCAAAGACATACACTTACACCAAGTAACAAAGACATACACTGACACCAATTAACAAAGACATACACTTACACCAAGTAACAAAGACATACACTGACACCAAGTAACAAAGACATACACTTACACCAAGAAACACAGACATACACTGACACCAAGTAACAAAGACATACACTTACAGCAAGTAACAGAGACATACACTGACACCAAGTAACAAAGACATACACTGATACCCAGTAACACAGACACACACTTACACCAAGTAACACAGACATACACTGACACCAAGTAACAAAGACATACTCTGACACCAAGTAACAAAGACATACACTGATACCCAGTAACACAGACACAAACTTACACCAAGTAACAAAGACAGACAATGACACCAAATAACAAAGACATACACTGATACCCAGTAACACAGAGACACACTTACACCAAGTAACAGAGACATACACTGACACCCAGTAACAAAGACATACACTTACACCAAGTAACAAAGACATACACTTACACCAAGTAACAAAGGCATACACTTACACCAAGTAACACAGACATACACTGACACCAAGTAACAAAGACACACACTTACACCAAGTACACAGACATACACTGACACCAAGTAACAAAGACATACACTGATACCCAGTAACACAGACAAACACTTACAGCAAGTAACAAAGACATACACTGACACCAAGTAACAAAGACATACACTTACAACAAATAACACAGGCATACACTGACACCAAGTAACAAAGACATACACTTACACCAACTAACAAAGACACACACTTACACCAAGTAACACAGACATACACTGACACCAATTAATAAATACATTCACTTACACCAAGTAAGAAAGACACACACTTACACCAAGTAACACAGACCTACACTGGCACCAAGTCACAAAGACATACACTGATACCCAGCAACACAGACACACTCTTACACCAAGTAACAAAGACAGACACTGATTCCCAGTAACACAGACACACACTTACACCAAGAATCAAAGACACATACTTACACCAAGTACACAGACATACACTGACATCAAGTAACAAAGACATGCACTGATACCCAGTAACACAGACAAACACTTACAGCAAGTAACAAAGACATACACTTACAACAAATAACACAGACGTACACTGACACCAAGTAACAAAGACATACACTTGCACCAACTAACAAAGACACACACTTACACCAAGTAACACAGACATACACTGACACCAATTAATAAATACATTCACTTACACCAAGTAGAAAGACACACACTTACACCAAGTAACAGAGACCTACACTGACAACAAGTCACAAAGACATACACTGATACCCAGCAACACAGACACACTCTTACACCAAGTAACAAAGACAGACACTGATACCCAGTAACACAGACACACACTTACACCAAGAATCAAAGACATACACTGATACCCAATAACACAGACACACACTTACACCAAATAACACAGTCATACACCGACACAAAGTAACAAAGGCATACACTGACACCCAGGAACACAGATACACACTGACACCCAGTAACACCGAGAAACACTTACTCCAAGTAACAAAGACATACACTGAAACCCAGTAACACAGACACGCACTTACACCATGTCACAAAGACATACACTGACACCAAGTAACAAAGACATACACTTACAACAAGTAACAAAGACATACACTGACACCAAGTAACAAAGACATACAGTTACACCAATAACACAGACATACATTGACACCAAGTAACAAAGACATACACTTACACCAAGTAACACAGACATACACTGACACCAAGTAACAAAGACATCCACTTACATCAAGTACAAAGACATACACTGACACCAAGCAACAAATACATACAATGATACCCAGTATCAGAGACACGCACTGACACAAAGTAACAAAGGCAGACACTGAAACCCAGTAACACAGACACACAATTACACCAAGTAACAAAGACATACACTGATACCCATTAACACAGACACACACTTACACCAAGTAACAAAGACATACACTGACACAAAGTAACAAAGACATACACTTACAACAAGTAACAAAGACATTCACTGACACGATGTAACAAAGACATACACTGATACCCAGAAACACAGACACACACTTACACCAAGTAACAAAGACATACACTGATAACCAATAACACAGACACACACTTACACCAACTAACAGTCATACACCGACACAAAGTAACAAAGGCATACACTGACACCCAGGAACACAGATACACACTGACACCCAGTAACACCGAGAAACACTTACTCCAAGTAACAAAGACATACACTGAAACCCAGTAACACAGACACGCACTTACACCATGTCACAAAGACATACACTGACACCCAGTAACAAAGACATGCACTTACACCCAGTAACACAGACACACAATTACACCAAGTAACAAAGACATACACTGACACCAATTAACAAAGACATACACTGATACCCAGGAACACAGACACACACTTACACCAAGTAACAAAGACATACACTGACACCAAGTAACAAAGACATACATTTACACCAATTAAAAAAGACATACATTGACACCAGGTAACAAAGACATACACTGATACCCAATAACACAGACACACACTTACACCAAGTAACAAATACATACACTGATACCCAGTTACACAGACATACACTTACACCAAGTAACAAAGACACACACAGACACCAAGTAACAAAGACGTACACTGATACCCAGTAACACAGAGACACACTTACACCAAGTAACAAAGACATACACTGATACCCAGTTCCACAGACACACACTTACACCAAGTAACAAAGACAGACACTGATACCCAGTAACACAGACATACACTTACACCAAGTATCAAAGACATACACTGACACCAAGTAGCAAAGACATACACTTACAGCAAGTAACAAAGACATACACTGACACCAGGTAACAAAGACATACACTTACACCAAGTAACAAAGACATACACTGACACCTAGTAACAAAGACATACACATACACCAGGTAACACAGACATACACTGACACCAAGTAACACAGACATACACTGACACCTAGTAACAAATACATACACTTACACCGAGTAACAAATACATGCACTGACACCAAGTAACAAAGACATACACTGATACCCAGTAACACAGACACACACTTACACCAAGTAACACAGACACACACTTACACCAAGTAACAGAGACATACACTGACACCAAGTAACAAAGACATACACTTGCACCAAGTAACAAAGACATGCACGGACACCAAGAAGAAAAGACATACACTTACACCAAGTAACAAAGACATACACTGACACCAAGTAACAAAGACATGCACTTACACCAAGTAGCTCAGACATACACTGACACCAAGTAACAAAGACACACACATACACCAGGTACACAGACATACACTGACACCAAGTAACAAAGACATACACAGACACCAAGTAACAAAGACGTACACTGATACCCAGTAACACAGCCACACACAGACACCAAGTAACAAAGACAGACACTGACACCAAGTAACAAAGACAGACACTGATACCCAGCAACACAGACACACACTTACACCAAGTTACAAAGACAGACACTGACACCAAGTAACAAAGACAGACACTGATACCCAGTAACACAGACATACACTTACACCAAGTATCAAAGACATACACTGACACCAAGTAGCAAAGACATATACTTACACCAAGTAACAAAGACATACACTTACACCAAGTAGCAAATACATACACATACACCAAGTAACAAAGACATACACTGACACCAAGTAACAAAGAAACACACTTACACCAAGTACACAGACGTACACTGACACCAAGTAACAAAGACATACACTGATACCCAGGAACACAGACAAACACTTACAGCAAGTAACAAAGACATACACTGACACCAAGTAACAAAGACATACACTTACAACAAATAACACAGACATACACTGACACCAAGTAACAAAGACATACACTTACACCAACTAACAAAGACACACACTTACACCAAGTAACACAGACATACACTGACACCAATTAACAAAGACATTCACTTACACCAAGTAAGAAAGACACACACTTACACCAAGTAACACAGACCTGCACTGACACCAATTAACAAAGACATACCCTTACACCAAGTAACAAAGACATACACTGACACCAAGTAACAAAGACATACACTTCCACCAAGTAAGCCAGACATACACTTACACCAAGTAACAAAGACATACACTGACACCAATTAACAAAGACATACACTGATACCCAGTAACACAGACACACACGTACACCCAGTAACACAGACTCACACTTACACCAAGTAACAGAGACATACACTGATACCCAGTAACACAGACTCACACTGACACAAAGTAACAAAGACATGCACTGACACCCAGTAACAAAGACACACACTGACACCAAGTAACAAAGACATACACTGATACCCAGTAACACAGACACACACTTACACCAAGTAACAAAGACATACACTGACACCAATTAACAAAGACATACACTGATACCCAGTAACACAGACACACACTTACACCAAGTAACAAAGGCATACACTGACACCAAGTAACAAAGACATGCACTTACACCAATTGAAAAAGACATACTCTGGCACCAAGTAACACAGACACACATTTACACCAAGTAACAAAGACATACACTGATACCCAGTAACACAGACACACACTTACACCAAGTATCACGGACATACACTGACACCAAGTAACAAAGACATACACTGACACCCAGGAACACAGATACATAGTGACACCCAATAACACAGAGAAACACTGACACCAAGTAACAAAGACAGACACTGGCACCAAGTAACACAGACATGCACTGACACCAAGTAACAAAGACACCCACTTAGACCAAGTACAAAGACATACACTGACACCAAGCAACAAAGACATACAATGAAACCCAGTATCACAGACACGCACTGACACCCAGTAACACAGACAAACACTTAAAGCAAGTTGCAAAGACATACACTGATACCCAGTAACACAGACACACACTTACACCAAATAACAAAGACATGCACTGATACCCAGTTACACAGACACACACTTACACCAAGTAACACAGACACACACAGACACCAAGTAACAAAGACATACTCTGACACAAAGTAACAAAGACATACACATACACCAAGTAACAAAGACATACACTGACACCAAGTAACAAAGACATACACTGATACCCAATAACACAGACACACACTTGCACCAAGTAACAAAGACATACACTGATACCCAGTTACACAGACACACACTTACACCAAGTAACACAGACACACACAGACACCAAGTAATAAAGACATACACTGATACCCAGTAACACAGACACGCACTTACACCAAATAACAAAGACATACACTGACACCAAGTAACAAAGACAGACACTGATACCCAGTAACACAGACACACACGTACACCAAGTAACAAAGTCAGACACTGATACCCAGCAACACAGGCACACACTTACACCAAGTAACAATGACAGACTCTGATACCCAGTAACACAGACATACACTTACACCAAGTATCAAAGACATACACTGACACCAAGTAGCAAAGACATACACTTACACCAAGTAACAAAGACGTCCACTGACACCAAGTAACAAAGACATACACTAACAACCAGTAACAAAGACTTACACTGACACCAAGTAACAAAGACATACAGTTACACCAAGTAACACAGACATACATTGACAACAAGTAACAAAGACATACACTTACACCAAGTAACAAAGACATACACTGACACCAAGTAACATAGACATACATATACACCAAGTAACACAGACACACACTTACACCAAGTAGCAAAGACAGACAATGAAACCAAGTAACAAAGACAGACACTGATACCCAGTAACACAGACACACAATTACACCAAGTAACAGAGACATACACTGACAAGTGGTAAAAAAGACATACACTTACACCAAGTAACAAAGACATGCACTGACACCAAGTAACAAAGACATACACTTACACCAAGTAACAAAGACATACACTGACACCAAGTAACAAAGACATACACTTACACCAAGTAACACAGAATAAAACTGACACCAAGTAACAAAGACACACACTGATACCCAGTAACACAGACACACACTTACACCAAGTAACAAAGACAGACACTGATACCCAGTAACACAGACACACACTAACACCAAGTCACAAAGACATACACTGACACCCAGTAACAAAGACAAACACTGAAACCCAGTAACAAAGACACACACTGACACCAAGTAACAAAGACACACACTGACACCAAGTAACAAAGACATACACAGACACCAAGTAACGAAGACAGACACTGATACGCAGTAACACAGACACACACTTACACCAAGTAACAAAGACATACACTGATACCCAGCAACACAGACACACACTTACACCAAGTATCAAAGACATACACAGACACCAGGTAGCAAAGACATACACTTACACCAAGTAACAAAGACATACACTGACACCAATTAACAAAGACATACACTTACACCAAGTAACAAAGACATACACTGACACGAAGTAACAAAGACATACACTTACACCAAGAAACACAGACATACACTGACACCAAGTAACAAAGACATACACTTACAGCAAGTAACAGAGACATACACTGACACCAAGTAACAAAGACATACACTGATACCCAGTAACACAGACACACACTTACACCAAGTAACACAGACATACACTGACACCAAGTAACAAAGACATACTCTGACACCAAGTAACACAGAATAAAACTGACACCAAGTAACAAAGACACACACTGATACCCAGTAACACAGACACACACTTACACCAAGTAACAAAGACAGACACTGATACCCAGTAACACAGACACACACTAACACCAAGTCACAAAGACATACACTGACACCCAGTAACAAAGACAAACACTGAAACCCAGTAACAAAGACACACACTGACACCAAGTAACAAAGACACACACTGACACCAAGTAACAAAGACATACACAGACACCAAGTAACGAAGACAGACACTGATACGCAGTAACACAGACACACACTTACACCAAGTAACAAAGACATACACTGATACCCACAACACAGACACACACTTACACCAAGTATCAAAGACATACACAGACACCAGGTAGCAAAGACATACACTTACACCAAGTAACAAAGACATACACTGACACCAATAAACAAAGACATACACTTACACCAAGTAACAAAGGCATACACTGACACCAAGTAACAAAGACATACACTTACACCAAGAAACACAGACATACACTGACACCAAGTAACAAAGACATACACTTACAGCAAGTAACAGAGACATACACTGACACCAAGTAACAAAGACATACACTGATACCCAGTAACACAGACACACACTTACACCAAGTAACACAGAAATACACTGACACCAAGTAACAAAGACATACACTGATACCCAGTAACACAGACACAAACTTACACCAAGTAACAAAGACAGACAATGACACCAAATAACAAAGACATACACTTACACCAAGTAACAAAGGCATACACTTCCACCAAGTAATAAAGACATACACTGACACCAAGTAACAAAGACACACACTTACACCAAGTACACAGACATACACTGACACCAAGTAACAAAGACATACACTGATACCCAGTAACACAGACAAACACTTACAGCAAGTAACAAAGACATACACTGACACCAAGTAACAAAGACATACACTTAAAACAAATAACACAGACATACACTGACACCAAGTATCAAAGACATACACTTGCACCAACTAACAAAGACACACACTTACACCAAGTAACACAGACATACACTGACACCAATTAACAAATACATTCACTTACACCAAGTAGAAAGACACACACTTACACCAGGTAACACAGACCTACACTGACAACAAGTCACAAAGACATACACTGATACCCAATAACACAGACACACACTTACACCAACTAACACAGTCATACACCGACACAAAGTAACAAAGGCATACACTGACACCCAGGAACACAGATACACACTGACACCCAGTAACACAGAGAAACACTTACTCCAAGTAACAAAGACATACACTGAAACCCAGGAACACAGACACGCACTTACACCATGTCACAAAGACATACACTGACACCAAGTAACAAAGACATACACATACACCAGGTAACACAGACATACACTGACACCAAGTAACACAGACATACACTGACACCTAGTAACAAATACATACCCTTACACCGAGTAACAAAGACATACACTGACACCAAGTAACAAAGACATACACTGATACCTAGTAACACAGACACACACTTACACCAAGTAACACAGACACACACTTACACCAAGTAACAGAGACATACACTGACACCAAGTAACAAAGACATACACTTACACCAAGTAACAAAGACATGCACGGACACCAAGAAGCAAAGACATACACTTACACAAAGTAACAATTTCAGTAAGTTACAAGTTAATCCCTTTTTTGTTTCGGAGGACCGGGGACTGCTGGGTAGGGGAAAACTATTTATTTGGGCAGTTTTAAAATCTTTGTCTTTTGCGAGGAGCAGCCTTGATAGAACGGGGTGCGGAGCGGACTTTCAGCTGAGCGGTCAATTTCAGTAAGTTACAAGTTAATCCCTTTTTTGTTTCGGAGGACCGGGGACTGCTGGGTAGGGGAAAACTATTTATTTGGGCAGTTTTAAAATCTTTGTCTTTTGCGAGGAGCAGCCTTGATAGAACGGGGTGCGGAGCGGACTTTCAGCTGAGCGGTCAATTTCAGTAAGTTACAAGTTAATCCCTTTTTTGTTTCGGAGGACCGGGGACTGCTGGGTAGGGGAAAACTATTTATTTGGGCAGTTTTAAAATCTTTGTCTTTTGCGAGGAGCAGCCTTGATAGAACGGGGTGCGGAGCGGACTTTCAGCTGAGCGGTCAATTTCAGTAAGTTACAAGTTAATCCCTTTTTTGTTTCGGAGGACCGGGGACTGCTGGGTAGGGGAAAACTATTTATTTGGGCAGTTTTAAAATCTTTGTCTTTTGCGAGGAGCAGCCTTGATAGAACGGGGTGCGGAGCGGACTTTCAGCTGAGCGGTCAATTTCAGTAAGTTACAAGTTAATCCCTTTTTTGTTTCGGAGGACCGGGGACTGCTGGGTAGGGGAAAACTATTTATTTGGGCAGTTTTAAAATCTTTGTCTTTTGCGAGGAGCAGCCTTGATAGAACGGGGTGCGGAGCGGACTTTCAGCTGAGCGGTCAATTTCAGTAAGTTACAAGTTAATCCCTTTTTTGTTTCGGAGGACCGGGGACTGCTGGGTAGGGGAAAACTATTTATTTGGGCAGTTTTAAAATCTTTGTCTTTTGCGAGGAGCAGCCTTGATAGAACGGGGTGCGGAGCGGACTTTCAGCTGAGCGGTCAATTTCAGTAAGTTACAAGTTAATCCCTTTTTTGTTTCGGAGGACCGGGGACTGCTGGGTAGGGGAAAACTATTTATTTGGGCAGTTTTAAAATCTTTGTCTTTTGCGAGGAGCAGCCTTGATAGAACGGGGTGCGGAGCGGACTTTCAGCTGAGCGGTCAATTTCAGTAAGTTACAAGTTAATCCCTTTTTTGTTTCGGAGGACCGGGGACTGCTGGGTAGGGGAAAACTATTTATTTGGGCAGTTTTAAAATCTTTGTCTTTTGCGAGGAGCAGCCTTGATAGAACGGGGTGCGGAGCGGACTTTCAGCTGAGCGGTCAATTTCAGTAAGTTACAAGTTAATCCCTTTTTTGTTTCGGAGGACCGGGGACTGCTGGGTAGGGGAAAACTATTTATTTGGGCAGTTTTAAAATCTTTGTCTTTTGCGAGGAGCAGCCTTGATAGAACGGGGTGCGGAGCGGACTTTCAGCTGAGCGGTCAATTTCAGTAAGTTACAAGTTAATCCCTTTTTTGTTTCGGAGGACCGGGGACTGCTGGGTAGGGGAAAACTATTTATTTGGGCAGTTTTAAAATCTTTGTCTTTTGCGAGGAGCAGCCTTGATAGAACGGGGTGCGGAGCGGACTTTCAGCTGAGCGGTCAATTTCAGTAAGTTACAAGTTAATCCCTTTTTTGTTTCGGAGGACCGGGGACTGCTGGGTAGGGGAAAACTATTTATTTGGGCAGTTTTAAAATCTTTGTCTTTTGCGAGGAGCAGCCTTGATAGAACGGGGTGCGGAGCGGACTTTCAGCTGAGCGGTCAATTTCAGTAAGTTACAAGTTAATCCCTTTTTTGTTTCGGAGGACCGGGGACTGCTGGGTAGGGGAAAACTATTTATTTGGGCAGTTTTAAAATCTTTGTCTTTTGCGAGGAGCAGCCTTGATAGAACGGGGTGCGGAGCGGACTTTCAGCTGAGCGGTCAATTTCAGTAAGTTACAAGTTAATCCCTTTTTTGTTTCGGAGGACCGGGGACTGCTGGGTAGGGGAAAACTATTTATTTGGGCAGTTTTAAAATCTTTGTCTTTTGCGAGGAGCAGCCTTGATAGAACGGGGTGCGGAGCGGACTTTCAGCTGAGCGGTCAATTTCAGTAAGTTACAAGTTAATCCCTTTTTTGTTTCGGAGGACCGGGGACTGCTGGGTAGGGGAAAACTATTTATTTGGGCAGTTTTAAAATCTTTGTCTTTTGCGAGGAGCAGCCTTGATAGAACGGGGTGCGGAGCGGACTTTCAGCTGAGCGGTCAATTTCAGTAAGTTACAAGTTAATCCCTTTTTTGTTTCGGAGGACCGGGGACTGCTGGGTAGGGGAAAACTATTTATTTGGGCAGTTTTAAAATCTTTGTCTTTTGCGAGGAGCAGCCTTGATAGAACGGGGTGCGGAGCGGACTTTCAGCTGAGCGGTCAATTTCAGTAAGTTACAAGTTAATCCCTTTTTTGTTTCGGAGGACCGGGGACTGCTGGGTAGGGGAAAACTATTTATTTGGGCAGTTTTAAAATCTTTGTCTTTTGCGAGGAGCAGCCTTGATAGAACGGGGTGCGGAGCGGACTTTCAGCTGAGCGGTCAATTTCAGTAAGTTACAAGTTAATCCCTTTTTTGTTTCGGAGGACCGGGGACTGCTGGGTAGGGGAAAACTATTTATTTGGGCAGTTTTAAAATCTTTGTCTTTTGCGAGGAGCAGCCTTGATAGAACGGGGTGCGGAGCGGACTTTCAGCTGAGCGGTCAATTTCAGTAAGTTACAAGTTAATCCCTTTTTTGTTTCGGAGGACCGGGGACTGCTGGGTAGGGGAAAACTATTTATTTGGGCAGTTTTAAAATCTTTGTCTTTTGCGAGGAGCAGCCTTGATAGAACGGGGTGCGGAGCGGACTTTCAGCTGAGCGGTCAATTTCAGTAAGTTACAAGTTAATCCCTTTTTTGTTTCGGAGGACCGGGGACTGCTGGGTAGGGGAAAACTATTTATTTGGGCAGTTTTAAAATCTTTGTCTTTTGCGAGGAGCAGCCTTGATAGAACGGGGTGCGGAGCGGACTTTCAGCTGAGCGGTCAATTTCAGTAAGTTACAAGTTAATCCCTTTTTTGTTTCGGAGGACCGGGGACTGCTGGGTAGGGGAAAACTATTTATTTGGGCAGTTTTAAAATCTTTGTCTTTTGCGAGGAGCAGCCTTGATAGAACGGGGTGCGGAGCGGACTTTCAGCTGAGCGGTCAATTTCAGTAAGTTACAAGTTAATCCCTTTTTTGTTTCGGAGGACCGGGGACTGCTGGGTAGGGGAAAACTATTTATTTGGGCAGTTTTAAAATCTTTGTCTTTTGCGAGGAGCAGCCTTGATAGAACGGGGTGCGGAGCGGACTTTCAGCTGAGCGGTCAATTTCAGTAAGTTACAAGTTAATCCCTTTTTTGTTTCGGAGGACCGGGGACTGCTGGGTAGGGGAAAACTATTTATTTGGGCAGTTTTAAAATCTTTGTCTTTTGCGAGGAGCAGCCTTGATAGAACGGGGTGCGGAGCGGACTTTCAGCTGAGCGGTCAATTTCAGTAAGTTACAAGTTAATCCCTTTTTTGTTTCGGAGGACCGGGGACTGCTGGGTAGGGGAAAACTATTTATTTGGGCAGTTTTAAAATCTTTGTCTTTTGCGAGGAGCAGCCTTGATAGAACGGGGTGCGGAGCGGACTTTCAGCTGAGCGGTCAATTTCAGTAAGTTACAAGTTAATCCCTTTTTTGTTTCGGAGGACCGGGGACTGCTGGGTAGGGGAAAACTATTTATTTGGGCAGTTTTAAAATCTTTGTCTTTTGCGAGGAGCAGCCTTGATAGAACGGGGTGCGGAGCGGACTTTCAGCTGAGCGGTCAATTTCAGTAAGTTACAAGTTAATCCCTTTTTTGTTTCGGAGGACCGGGGACTGCTGGGTAGGGGAAAACTATTTATTTGGGCAGTTTTAAAATCTTTGTCTTTTGCGAGGAGCAGCCTTGATAGAACGGGGTGCGGAGCGGACTTTCAGCTGAGCGGTCAATTTCAGTAAGTTACAAGTTAATCCCTTTTTTGTTTCGGAGGACCGGGGACTGCTGGGTAGGGGAAAACTATTTATTTGGGCAGTTTTAAAATCTTTGTCTTTTGCGAGGAGCAGCCTTGATAGAACGGGGTGCGGAGCGGACTTTCAGCTGAGCGGTCAATTTCAGTAAGTTACAAGTTAATCCCTTTTTTGTTTCGGAGGACCGGGGACTGCTGGGTAGGGGAAAACTATTTATTTGGGCAGTTTTAAAATCTTTGTCTTTTGCGAGGAGCAGCCTTGATAGAACGGGGTGCGGAGCGGACTTTCAGCTGAGCGGTCAATTTCAGTAAGTTACAAGTTAATCCCTTTTTTGTTTCGGAGGACCGGGGACTGCTGGGTAGGGGAAAACTATTTATTTGGGCAGTTTTAAAATCTTTGTCTTTTGCGAGGAGCAGCCTTGATAGAACGGGGTGCGGAGCGGACTTTCAGCTGAGCGGTCAATTTCAGTAAGTTACAAGTTAATCCCTTTTTTGTTTCGGAGGACCGGGGACTGCTGGGTAGGGGAAAACTATTTATTTGGGCAGTTTTAAAATCTTTGTCTTTTGCGAGGAGCAGCCTTGATAGAACGGGGTGCGGAGCGGACTTTCAGCTGAGCGGTCAATTTCAGTAAGTTACAAGTTAATCCCTTTTTTGTTTCGGAGGACCGGGGACTGCTGGGTAGGGGAAAACTATTTATTTGGGCAGTTTTAAAATCTTTGTCTTTTGCGAGGAGCAGCCTTGATAGAACGGGGTGCGGAGCGGACTTTCAGCTGAGCGGTCAATTTCAGTAAGTTACAAGTTAATCCCTTTTTTGTTTCGGAGGACCGGGGACTGCTGGGTAGGGGAAAACTATTTATTTGGGCAGTTTTAAAATCTTTGTCTTTTGCGAGGAGCAGCCTTGATAGAACGGGGTGCGGAGCGGACTTTCAGCTGAGCGGTCAATTTCAGTAAGTTACAAGTTAATCCCTTTTTTGTTTCGGAGGACCGGGGACTGCTGGGTAGGGGAAAACTATTTATTTGGGCAGTTTTAAAATCTTTGTCTTTTGCGAGGAGCAGCCTTGATAGAACGGGGTGCGGAGCGGACTTTCAGCTGAGCGGTCAATTTCAGTAAGTTACAAGTTAATCCCTTTTTTGTTTCGGAGGACCGGGGACTGCTGGGTAGGGGAAAACTATTTATTTGGGCAGTTTTAAAATCTTTGTCTTTTGCGAGGAGCAGCCTTGATAGAACGGGGTGCGGAGCGGACTTTCAGCTGAGCGGTCAATTTCAGTAAGTTACAAGTTAATCCCTTTTTTGTTTCGGAGGACCGGGGACTGCTGGGTAGGGGAAAACTATTTATTTGGGCAGTTTTAAAATCTTTGTCTTTTGCGAGGAGCAGCCTTGATAGAACGGGGTGCGGAGCGGACTTTCAGCTGAGCGGTCAATTTCAGTAAGTTACAAGTTAATCCCTTTTTTGTTTCGGAGGACCGGGGACTGCTGGGTAGGGGAAAACTATTTATTTGGGCAGTTTTAAAATCTTTGTCTTTTGCGAGGAGCAGCCTTGATAGAACGGGGTGCGGAGCGGACTTTCAGCTGAGCGGTCAATTTCAGTAAGTTACAAGTTAATCCCTTTTTTGTTTCGGAGGACCGGGGACTGCTGGGTAGGGGAAAACTATTTATTTGGGCAGTTTTAAAATCTTTGTCTTTTGCGAGGAGCAGCCTTGATAGAACGGGGTGCGGAGCGGACTTTCAGCTGAGCGGTCAATTTCAGTAAGTTACAAGTTAATCCCTTTTTTGTTTCGGAGGACCGGGGACTGCTGGGTAGGGGAAAACTATTTATTTGGGCAGTTTTAAAATCTTTGTCTTTTGCGAGGAGCAGCCTTGATAGAACGGGGTGCGGAGCGGACTTTCAGCTGAGCGGTCAATTTCAGTAAGTTACAAGTTAATCCCTTTTTTGTTTCGGAGGACCGGGGACTGCTGGGTAGGGGAAAACTATTTATTTGGGCAGTTTTAAAATCTTTGTCTTTTGCGAGGAGCAGCCTTGATAGAACGGGGTGCGGAGCGGACTTTCAGCTGAGCGGTCAATTTCAGTAAGTTACAAGTTAATCCCTTTTTTGTTTCGGAGGACCGGGGACTGCTGGGTAGGGGAAAACTATTTATTTGGGCAGTTTTAAAATCTTTGTCTTTTGCGAGGAGCAGCCTTGATAGAACGGGGTGCGGAGCGGACTTTCAGCTGAGCGGTCAATTTCAGTAAGTTACAAGTTAATCCCTTTTTTGTTTCGGAGGACCGGGGACTGCTGGGTAGGGGAAAACTATTTATTTGGGCAGTTTTAAAATCTTTGTCTTTTGCGAGGAGCAGCCTTGATAGAACGGGGTGCGGAGCGGACTTTCAGCTGAGCGGTCAATTTCAGTAAGTTACAAGTTAATCCCTTTTTTGTTTCGGAGGACCGGGGACTGCTGGGTAGGGGAAAACTATTTATTTGGGCAGTTTTAAAATCTTTGTCTTTTGCGAGGAGCAGCCTTGATAGAACGGGGTGCGGAGCGGACTTTCAGCTGAGCGGTCAATTTCAGTAAGTTACAAGTTAATCCCTTTTTTGTTTCGGAGGACCGGGGACTGCTGGGTAGGGGAAAACTATTTATTTGGGCAGTTTTAAAATCTTTGTCTTTTGCGAGGAGCAGCCTTGATAGAACGGGGTGCGGAGCGGACTTTCAGCTGAGCGGTCAATTTCAGTAAGTTACAAGTTAATCCCTTTTTTGTTTCGGAGGACCGGGGACTGCTGGGTAGGGGAAAACTATTTATTTGGGCAGTTTTAAAATCTTTGTCTTTTGCGAGGAGCAGCCTTGATAGAACGGGGTGCGGAGCGGACTTTCAGCTGAGCGGTCAATTTCAGTAAGTTACAAGTTAATCCCTTTTTTGTTTCGGAGGACCGGGGACTGCTGGGTAGGGGAAAACTATTTATTTGGGCAGTTTTAAAATCTTTGTCTTTTGCGAGGAGCAGCCTTGATAGAACGGGGTGCGGAGCGGACTTTCAGCTGAGCGGTCAATTTCAGTAAGTTACAAGTTAATCCCTTTTTTGTTTCGGAGGACCGGGGACTGCTGGGTAGGGGAAAACTATTTATTTGGGCAGTTTTAAAATCTTTGTCTTTTGCGAGGAGCAGCCTTGATAGAACGGGGTGCGGAGCGGACTTTCAGCTGAGCGGTCAATTTCAGTAAGTTACAAGTTAATCCCTTTTTTGTTTCGGAGGACCGGGGACTGCTGGGTAGGGGAAAACTATTTATTTGGGCAGTTTTAAAATCTTTGTCTTTTGCGAGGAGCAGCCTTGATAGAACGGGGTGCGGAGCGGACTTTCAGCTGAGCGGTCAATTTCAGTAAGTTACAAGTTAATCCCTTTTTTGTTTCGGAGGACCGGGGACTGCTGGGTAGGGGAAAACTATTTATTTGGGCAGTTTTAAAATCTTTGTCTTTTGCGAGGAGCAGCCTTGATAGAACGGGGTGCGGAGCGGACTTTCAGCTGAGCGGTCAATTTCAGTAAGTTACAAGTTAATCCCTTTTTTGTTTCGGAGGACCGGGGACTGCTGGGTAGGGGAAAACTATTTATTTGGGCAGTTTTAAAATCTTTGTCTTTTGCGAGGAGCAGCCTTGATAGAACGGGGTGCGGAGCGGACTTTCAGCTGAGCGGTCAATTTCAGTAAGTTACAAGTTAATCCCTTTTTTGTTTCGGAGGACCGGGGACTGCTGGGTAGGGGAAAACTATTTATTTGGGCAGTTTTAAAATCTTTGTCTTTTGCGAGGAGCAGCCTTGATAGAACGGGGTGCGGAGCGGACTTTCAGCTGAGCGGTCAATTTCAGTAAGTTACAAGTTAATCCCTTTTTTGTTTCGGAGGACCGGGGACTGCTGGGTAGGGGAAAACTATTTATTTGGGCAGTTTTAAAATCTTTGTCTTTTGCGAGGAGCAGCCTTGATAGAACGGGGTGCGGAGCGGACTTTCAGCTGAGCGGTCAATTTCAGTAAGTTACAAGTTAATCCCTTTTTTGTTTCGGAGGACCGGGGACTGCTGGGTAGGGGAAAACTATTTATTTGGGCAGTTTTAAAATCTTTGTCTTTTGCGAGGAGCAGCCTTGATAGAACGGGGTGCGGAGCGGACTTTCAGCTGAGCGGTCAATTTCAGTAAGTTACAAGTTAATCCCTTTTTTGTTTCGGAGGACCGGGGACTGCTGGGTAGGGGAAAACTATTTATTTGGGCAGTTTTAAAATCTTTGTCTTTTGCGAGGAGCAGCCTTGATAGAACGGGGTGCGGAGCGGACTTTCAGCTGAGCGGTCAATTTCAGTAAGTTACAAGTTAATCCCTTTTTTGTTTCGGAGGACCGGGGACTGCTGGGTAGGGGAAAACTATTTATTTGGGCAGTTTTAAAATCTTTGTCTTTTGCGAGGAGCAGCCTTGATAGAACGGGGTGCGGAGCGGACTTTCAGCTGAGCGGTCAATTTCAGTAAGTTACAAGTTAATCCCTTTTTTGTTTCGGAGGACCGGGGACTGCTGGGTAGGGGAAAACTATTTATTTGGGCAGTTTTAAAATCTTTGTCTTTTGCGAGGAGCAGCCTTGATAGAACGGGGTGCGGAGCGGACTTTCAGCTGAGCGGTCAATTTCAGTAAGTTACAAGTTAATCCCTTTTTTGTTTCGGAGGACCGGGGACTGCTGGGTAGGGGAAAACTATTTATTTGGGCAGTTTTAAAATCTTTGTCTTTTGCGAGGAGCAGCCTTGATAGAACGGGGTGCGGAGCGGACTTTCAGCTGAGCGGTCAATTTCAGTAAGTTACAAGTTAATCCCTTTTTTGTTTCGGAGGACCGGGGACTGCTGGGTAGGGGAAAACTATTTATTTGGGCAGTTTTAAAATCTTTGTCTTTTGCGAGGAGCAGCCTTGATAGAACGGGGTGCGGAGCGGACTTTCAGCTGAGCGGTCAATTTCAGTAAGTTACAAGTTAATCCCTTTTTTGTTTCGGAGGACCGGGGACTGCTGGGTAGGGGAAAACTATTTATTTGGGCAGTTTTAAAATCTTTGTCTTTTGCGAGGAGCAGCCTTGATAGAACGGGGTGCGGAGCGGACTTTCAGCTGAGCGGTCAATTTCAGTAAGTTACAAGTTAATCCCTTTTTTGTTTCGGAGGACCGGGGACTGCTGGGTAGGGGAAAACTATTTATTTGGGCAGTTTTAAAATCTTTGTCTTTTGCGAGGAGCAGCCTTGATAGAACGGGGTGCGGAGCGGACTTTCAGCTGAGCGGTCAATTTCAGTAAGTTACAAGTTAATCCCTTTTTTGTTTCGGAGGACCGGGGACTGCTGGGTAGGGGAAAACTATTTATTTGGGCAGTTTTAAAATCTTTGTCTTTTGCGAGGAGCAGCCTTGATAGAACGGGGTGCGGAGCGGACTTTCAGCTGAGCGGTCAATTTCAGTAAGTTACAAGTTAATCCCTTTTTTGTTTCGGAGGACCGGGGACTGCTGGGTAGGGGAAAACTATTTATTTGGGCAGTTTTAAAATCTTTGTCTTTTGCGAGGAGCAGCCTTGATAGAACGGGGTGCGGAGCGGACTTTCAGCTGAGCGGTCAATTTCAGTAAGTTACAAGTTAATCCCTTTTTTGTTTCGGAGGACCGGGGACTGCTGGGTAGGGGAAAACTATTTATTTGGGCAGTTTTAAAATCTTTGTCTTTTGCGAGGAGCAGCCTTGATAGAACGGGGTGCGGAGCGGACTTTCAGCTGAGCGGTCAATTTCAGTAAGTTACAAGTTAATCCCTTTTTTGTTTCGGAGGACCGGGGACTGCTGGGTAGGGGAAAACTATTTATTTGGGCAGTGGCAGTACCCGAGACACTACACGTGTAGTGTCTCCCACCCACCCTCCTCCTCTAACCAAAAAAAAAGGACTCTAGGGTGTTGATAAGGTAAGCTTTTTATTTAAAAAGTTCAGTCCGTCGGATTGCTAAGCGAACAAGTTTTGACTTTTTTTTTCGTTTGGTTTTTCAGTAGATTTATTGGGAATCTAGAATAGTGGGAATGGAGGTAAAGGCAGTTGTATGTTCCTCCTGCAGAATGTGGGAGGTAGGGGTCGCCAAGAGTGTCCCTGCTGACTGCATCTGCGGGAAGTGCACCCAACTCCAGCTCCTCGCAGACCGCGTTAGGGAACTGGAGCTGGAGCTGGATGAACTTCGGATCATTCGGGAGGCGGAGGGGATTATTGACAGGAGTTATAGGGAGGCAGTCACACCTCAGGTAAAATAAGTAGGTAGATGGGTTACCGTCAGGGGAAGGAAAGGGAACCAGCAGGCAGTGCAGGGATCCCCTGTGGCCGTTTCCCTCAACAACAGGTATACCGTTTTGGATACTGTTGGGGGGGACGACTTACCAGGGGTAAGCAATGGGGTGCAGGTCTCTGGCACAGAGTCTGTCCCTGTTGCTCAGAAGGGAAAAGGGAAGAGGAGCAGAGCATTAGTCATTGGGGACTCCATAGTTAGGGGAACAGATAGGAGGTTCTGTGGGAACGAGAGAGACTCACGGTTGGTGTGTTGCCTCCCAGGTGCCAGGGTACGTGATGTCTCCGATCGTGTTTTTGGGATCCTTAAGGGGGAGGGGGAGCACCCCCAAGTCGTGGTCCACATAGGCACCAACGACATAGGTAGGAAGAGAGATGGGGATTTAAGGCAGAAATTCAGGGAGCTAGGGTGGAAGCTTAGAGCGAGAACAACCAGAGTTGTTATCTCTGGGTTGTTGCCTGTGCCACGTGCTAGCGAAGAGAGGAATAGGGAGAGAGAGGAGTTGAACACGTGGCTGCAGGGATGGTGTAGGAGGGAGGGTTTTGGTTTCCTGGATAATTGGGGCTCTTTCTGGGGTAGGTGGGACCTCTACAAACAGGATGGTCTTCACCTGAACCAGAGGGGTACCAATATCCTGGGGGGGAGATTTGTTAGTGCTCTTCGGGGGGGTTTAAACTAAATCAGCAGGGGAATGGGAACCTAAATTGTAGTTCCAGTGTACAGGCTGTTGAGAGTAGTGAGGTAGGGGATAAGGTTACAGGGACGCAAGAGGGCACTGGCAAGCAAGAACTTGGTTTAAAGTGTGTCTACTTCAACGCCAGGAGCATCCGGAATAAGATGGGTGAGCTTGCAGCATGGGTTGGTACCTGGGATCCTGATGTTGTGGCCATTTCGGAGACATGGGTAGAGCAGGGGCAGGAATGGATGTTGCAGGTTCCGGGATTTAGATGTTTCAGAAAGAACAGAGAAGAGGGTAAAAGGGGGGGGGGGGGTGTGGCATTGTTAATCAAGGAAAGTATTACAGCGGCAGAAAGGACGTTTGAGGACTCGTCTACTGAGGTAGTATGGGCCGAGGTTAGAAACAGGAGAGGAGAGGTCACCCTGTTGGGAGTTTTCTATAGACCTCCGAATAGTTCCAGAGATGTAGAGGAAAGGATAGCGAAGATGATTCTCGACAGGAGCGAGAGTAACAGGGTAGTGGTTATGGGGGACTTTAACTTTCCAAATATTGACTGGAAATACTATAGTTCGAGTACTTTAGATGGGTCTGTTTTTGTCCAGTGTGTGCAGGAGGGTTTTCTGACACAGTATGTGGACAGGCCAACCAGGGGCGATGCCACATTGGATTTGGTACTGGGTAATGAACCCGGCCAGGTGTTCGATTTAGATGTAGGTGAGCACTTTGGCGATAGTGATCACAATTCGGTTAGGTTTACCTTAGCGATGGGCAGGGACAGGTATATACCGCAGGGCAAGAATTATAGCTGGGGGAAAGGAAATTATGACGCGATTAGGCAAGATTTAGGATGTGTAGGATGGGGAAGGAAACTGCAGGGGATGGGCACAAACGAAATGTGGAGCTTATTCAAGGAGCAGCTAATGCGTGTCCTTGATAAGTATGTACCTGTCAGGCAGGGAGGAAGTTGTCGAGCAAGGGAGCCGTGGTTTACTCAAGAAGTTGAAGCGCTTGTCAAGAGGAAGAGGGCGGCTTATGTTAGGATGAGACGTGAAGGCTCAGTTAGGGCGCTTGAGAGTTACAAGCTAGCCAGGAAGGATCTAAAGGGAGGGCTAAGAAGAGCAAGGAGAGGACACGAGAAGTCATTGGCGGATAGGATCAAAGAAAACCCTAAGGCTTTCTATAGGTATATCAGGAATAAACGAATGATAAGAGTTAGAACAGGGCCAATCAAGGATAGTAGTGGGAGGTTGTGTGCGGAATCAGAGGAGATAGGGGAAGCGTTAAATGAATATTTTTCGTCAGTATTTACAGTAGAGAAAGAAAATGTTGCCGAGGAGATTACTGAGATACAGCCTACTAGGCTAGATGGGATTGAGATTCACAAGGAGGAGGTGTTAGCAATTTTGGAAAGAGTGAAAATAGATAAGTCCCCTGGGCCAGGTGGGATTTATCCTAGGATCCTCTGGGAAGCCAAGGAGGAGATTGCAGAGCCGTTGTTGTTGATCTTTAAGTCGTCATTGTCGACAGGAGTAGTGCCGGAGGACTGGAGGATAGCAAATGTTGTCCCCTTGTTCAAGAAGGGGAGTAGAGACAGCCCTGGTAATTATAGACCTGTGAGCCTTACTTCGGTTGTGGGTAAAATGTTGGAAAAGGTTATAAGAGACAGGATTTATAATCATCTTGAAAAGAATAAGTTCATTTGCGATAGTCAGCACGGTTTTGTGAAAGGTAGGTCGTGCCTCACAAACCTTATTGAGTTTTTCGAGAAGGTGACCAAACAGGTGGATGAGGGTAAAGCCGTGGATGTGGTGTATATGGATTTCAGTAAGGCGTTTGATAAGGTTCCCCACGGTAGGCTATTGCAGAAAATACGGAAGTATGGGGTTGAAGGTGATTTAGAGCTTTGGATCAGAAATTGGCTAGCTGAAAGAAGACAGAGGGTGGTGGTTGATGGCAAATGTTCATCCTGGAGTTTAGTTACTAGTGGTGTCCCGCAAGGTTCTGTTTTGGGGCCACTGCTGTTTGTCATTTTTATAAACGACCTGGATGAGGGTGTAGAAGGGTGGGTTAGTAAATTTGCGGATGACACGAAGGTCGGTGGAGTTGTGGATAGTGTCGAAGGGTGTTGTAGGGTACAGAGGGACATAGATAGGCTGCAGAGCTGGGCTGAGAGATGGCAAATGGAGTTTAATGCGGAGAAGTGTGAGGTGATTCACTTTGGAAGGAGTAACAGCAATGCAGAGTACTGGGCTAATGGGAAGATTCTTGGTAGCGTAGATGAGCAGAGAGATCTTGGTATCCAGGTACATAAATCCCTGAAAGTTGCTACCCAGGTTAATAGGGCTGTTAAGAAGGCATATGGTGTGTTAGCCTTTATTAGTAGGGGGATCGAGTTTCAGAGCCACGGGGTCATGATGCAGCTGTACAAAACTCTGGTGAGGCCGCACCTGGAGTATTGCGTGCAGTTCGGGTCACCGCATTATAGGAAGGATGTGGAAGCTTTGGAAAGGGTGCAGAGGAGATTTACTAGGATGTTGCCTGGTATGGAAGGAAGGTCTTACGAGGAAAGGCTGAGGGACTTGGGGTTGTTTTCGTTAGAGAGAAGAAGGAGGAGAGGTGACTTAATAGAGACATACAAGATAGTCAGAGGGTTAGATAGGGTGGATAGTGAGAGTCTTTTTCCTCGGATGAGGATGGCAAACACGAGGGGACATAGCTTTAAGTTGAGGGGTGAAAGATATAGGACAGATGTCAGAGGTAGTTTCTTTAAGCAGAGAGTAGTAGGGGCGTGGAACGCCCTGCCTGCAACAGTAGTAGACTCGCCAACTTTAAGGGCATTTAAGTGGTCATTGGATAGACATATGGATGTAAATGGAATAGTGTAGGTCAGATGATCGGCGCAACATCGAGGGCCGAAGGGCCTGTACTGCGCTGTAATATTCTAATTCTAATTCTAATTCTAATACACTGACTCCAAGTAACAAAGACATGCACTTACACCAAGTAGCTCAGACATACACTGACACCAAGTAACAAAGACACACACATACAACAGGTACACAGACATACACTGACACCAAGTAACAAAGACATACACAGACACCAAGTAACAAAGACGTACACTGATACCCAGTAACACAGACACACACAGACACCAAGTAACAAAGACAGACACTGACACCAAGTAACAAAGACAGACACTGATACCCAGCAACACAGACACACACTTACACCAAGTAACAAAGACAGACACTGACACCAAGTAACAAAGACAGACACTGATACCCAGTAACACAGACATACACTTACACCAAGTATCAAAGACATACACTGACACCAAGTAGCAAAGACATATACTTACACCAAGTAGCAAAGACATATACTTACACCAAGTAACAAAGACATACACTTACACCAAGTAACACAGACATACACTGACACCAAGTAACACAGACATACACTGACACCAAGTAACAAAGACATACACTGACACCAGGTAACAAAGACATACACTTACACCAAGTAACAAACACATACACTGACACCATGTAACAAAGACATACACTTCCACCAAGTAAGCCAGACATACACTTACACCAAGTAACACAGACATACACTGACACCAAGTAACAAAGACATACACTGACACCAAGTAACAAAGACATACACTTACACCAAGTAACAAAGACATACACTGACACCAAGTAACAAAGACATACACTTCCACCAAGTAAGCCAGACATACACTTACACCAAGTAACAAAGACATACACTGACACCAATTAACAAAGACATACACTGATACCCAGTAACACAGACACACACGTACACCCAGTAAGACAGACTCATACTTACACCAAGTAACAGAGACATACACTGATACCCAGTAACACAGACTCACACTGACACAAAGTAACAAAGACATACACTGATACCCAGTAACACAGACACGCACTTACACCAAGTCACAAAGACATACACTGACACCCAGTAACAAAGACATGCACTGACACCCAGTAACAAAGACACACACTGACACCAAGTAACAAAGACATACACTGATACCCAGTACCACAGACACACACTTACACCAAGTAACAAAGACATACACTGACACCAATTAACAAAGACATACACTGATACCCAGTATCACAGACACACACTTACGCCAAGTAACAAAGACATACACTGACACCAAGTAACAAAGACATACACTTACACCAATTGAAAAAGACATACTCTGGCACCAAGTAACAAAGACATACACTGATACCAAGTAACACAGACGCACACTTACACCAAGAATCACGGACATACACTGACACCAAGTAACAAAGACATACACTGATACCAAGTAACACAGACACACATTTACAACAAGTAACAAAGACATACACTGATACCCAGTAACACAGACACACACTTACACCAAGTATCACGGACATACACTGACACCAAGTAACAAAGACATACACTGATACCAAGTAACACAGACACACATTTACACCAAGTAACAAAGACATACACTGATACCCAGTAACACAGACACACACTTACACCAAGTATCACGGACATACACTGACACCAAGTAACAAAGACATACACTGACACCCAGGAACACAGATACATAGTGACACCCAATAACACAGAGAAACACTGACACCAAGTAACAAAGACAGACACTGGCACCAAGTAACACAGACATGCACTGACACCAAGTAACACAGACACCCACTTAGACCAAGTACAAAGACATACACTGACACCTAGCAACAAAGACATACAATGAAACCCAGTATCACAGACACGCACTGACACCCAGTAGCAAAGACATACATTGACAACAAGTAACAAAGACAGACACTGATTCCCAGTAACACAGACAAACACTTACAGCAAGTTGCAAAGACATACACTGATACCCAGTAACACAGACACACACTTACACCAAATAACAAAGACATGCACTGATACCCAGTTACACAGACACACCCTTACACCAAGTAACACAGACACACACAGACACCAAGTAACAAAGACATACTCTGACACAAAGTAACAAAGACATACACATACACCAAGTAACAAAGACATACACTGACACCAAGTAACAAAGATATACACTGATACCCAATAACACAGGCATACACTTACACCAAGTATTTTGACATCCACTGACACCAAGTAACAAAGACATACGATACCCAGTAACACAAACAAACACACACTGACACCCAGTAACACAGAGAAACACTGATACACAGTAACAAAGACATACACTGACACCAAGTAACACAGACACACACTGACACCCAGTAAAAAAGACACACACTGACACCAAGTCACAAAGACATACACTGATACCAAGTCACAAAGACATGCACTGATACCCAGTTACACAGACACACACTTACAACAAGTAACAAAGACAGACACTGATACCCAGTAACAGACACACACGGACACCAAGTAACAAAGACACACACTTACACTAAGTAACACAGACACACACTGACACCCAGTAACACAAACAAACACACTGACACGAAGTAACAAAGACATACACTGATACCAAGTCACAAAGACAGACACTGATGCCCAGTAACACAGGCACACACTGACTCCAAGTCTCAAAGACATCACTGATACCAAGTCACAAAGTCAGACACTGATGCCCAGTAACAAAGACATATACTTACACCAAGTATTTTGACATACACTGACAAGAAGTAACAAAGACATACACTGATACCCAGTAACGCAAACAAACACACACTGACACCCAGTAACACAGAGAAACACTGATACACAGTAACAAAGACATACACTGACACCAAGTAACACAGACACACACTGACACCCAGTAAAAAAGACATACACTGACACCAAGTCACAAAGACATACACTGATACCAAGTCACAAAGACATGCACTGATGCCCAGTAACAAAGACACACACTTACACCAAGTAACACAGACATACATTGACACCAAGTAACAAAGACAGACAATGACACCAAGTAACAAAGACATATACTTACACCAAGTATTTTGACATACACTGACAAGAAGTAACAAAGACATACACTGATACCCAGTAACGCAGACACACTCCTACACCCTGTAAAAATGACATACACTGACACCAGGTCACAAAGACATACACTGATACCAAGTCACAAAGACATACACTGATGCCCAGTAACTCAGACACACACTGACACCAAGTAACAAAGACATACACTGACACCAAGTAACAAAGACATACACTGACACCAAGTAACAAAGAAACACACTTACACCAAGTAACACAGACATACACTGACACCAAGTAACAAAGACAGACAATTACACCAAGTAACAAAGACATAAACTTACACCAAGTATTTTGACATCCACTGACACCAAGTAACAAAGACATACACTGATACCAGGTAACACAGACACACACTGACACCCAGTAACACAGACACACACTTACAACAAGTAATACAGACATACACTGACACCAAGTAACAAAGACAGACAATTACACCAAGTAACAAAGACATAAACTTACACCAAGTATTTTGACATCCACTGACACCAAGTAACAAAGACATACACTGACACCAAGTGACAAAGAAACACACTGACACCAAGTAACACAGACATACACTGACACCAAGTAACAAAGACAGACAATTACACCAAGTGACAAAGACATACACTTACACCAAGTATTTTGACATACACTGACACCAAGTAACAAAGACATACACTGATACCAGGTAACACAGACACACACTGACACCCAGTAACACAGACACACACTTACAACAAGTAATACAGACATACACTGACACCAAGTAACAAAGACAGACAATTACACCAAGTAACAAAGACATAAACTTACACCAAGTATTTTGACATCCACTGACACCAAGTAACAAAGACATACACTGACACCAAGTGACAAAGAAACACACTTACACCAAGTAACACAGACATACACTGACACCAAGTAACAAAGACAGACAATTACACCAAGTGACAAAGACATACACTTACACCAAGTATTTTGACATACACTGACACCAAGTAACAAAGACATACACTGATACCAAGTAACGCAGACACACACTTACACCCAGTAAAAAAGACATACATTGACACAAATTCACAAAGACATACAATGATACCAACTCACAAAGTCATACACTGATCCCCAGTAACACAGACACACACTGACACCAAATCACAAAGACACACACTGACACCAAGTAAAAAAGACATACACTGATACCCAGTATCACAGACACACACTTACACCAAGTAACAAAGAAATACACTGACACCAAGTCACACAGACACACACTGACACCCAGTAACAAAGACATACACTGACACCAAGTCACAAAGACATACACTGATACCCAGTAACACAGACACACACGGACAACAAGTAACAAAGACACACACTTACACCAAGTAACACAGACACACACTTACACCAAGTAACAAAGACACACACTTACACCAAGTAACACAGACATACACTGACACCAAGTAACAAAGACATACACTGATAGCCAGTAACACAGACACACACTTACACCAAGTAACACAGACATACACTGACACCAAGTAACAAAGACATACACTGATACCCAGTAACACAGACACACACTTACACCAAGTAACACAGACACACACTTACACCAAGTAACACAGACACACACTTACAGCAAGTAACAAAGACATACACTGATACCGAGGAACACAGACACACACTTCCACCAAGTAACACAGACTCACACTTACACCAAGTAACAAAGACACACACTTACACCAAGTAGCACAGACATACACTGACACCAATTAACACAGACACACACACACACCAAGTAACAAAGACATACACTGGCACCCAGTAACACAAACAAACGCACACTGACACCCAGTAACACAGAGAAACACTAATAAACAGTAACAAAGACATACACTGACACCAAGTAACATAGACACACACTGATACCCAGTAGCAAAGACATACACTGACACCAAGTCACAAAGACATACACTGATGCCAAGTAACAAAGACATACACTTACACCAAGTAACACAGACATACACTGACACCAAGTAACACAGATATAAACTGACACCAAGTCACAAAGACAGACACTGATACCCAGTAACACAGACACACACGTACACCATGTAACAAAGACAGACACTGATACCCAGTAACACAGACATACACTTACACCAAGTATCAAAGACATACACTGACACCAAGTAGCAAAGACATACACTTACACCAAGTAACAAAGACGTCCACTGACACCAAGTAACAAAGACATACACTTACAACCAGTAACAAAGACTTACACTGACACCAAGTAACAAAGACATACAGTTACACCAAGTAACACAGACATACATTGACAACAAGTAACAAAGACATACACTTACACCAAGTAACAAAGACATACACTGACACCAAGTAACATAGACATACACAGATACCTAGTAACACAGACACACATATACACCAAGTAACACAGACACACACTTACACCAAGTAGCAAAGACAGACAATGAAACCAAGTAACAAAGACAGACACTGATACCCAGTAACACAGACACACAATTACACCAAGTAACAGAGACATACACTGACAAGTGGTAAAAAAGACATACACTTACACCAAGTAACAAAGACATGCACTGACACCAAGTAACAAAGACATACACTTACACCAAGTAACACAGAATAAAACTGACACCAAGTAACAAAGACACACACTGATACCCAGTAACACAGACACACACTTACACCAAGTCACAAAGACATACACTGACACCCAGTAACAAAGACAAACACTGAAACCCAGTAACAAAGACACACACTGACACCAAGTAACAAAGACACACACTGACACCAAGTAACAAAGACATACACAGACACCAAGTAACGAAGACAGACACTGATACGCAGTAACACAGACACACACTTACACCAAGTAACAAAGACATACACTGATACCCAGCAACACAGACACACACTTACACCAAGTATCAAAGACATACACAGACACCAAGTAGCAAAGACATACACTTACACCAAGTAACAAAGACATACACTGACACCAATTAACAAAGACATACACTTACACCAAGTAACAAAGACATACACTGACACCAAGTAACAAAGACATACACTTACACCAAGAAACACAGACATACACTGACACCAAGTAACAAAGACATACACTTACAGCAAGTAACAGAGACATACACTGACACCAAGTAACAAAGACATACACTGATACCCAGTAACACAGACACACACTTACACCAAGTAACACAGACATACACTGACACCAAGTAACAAAGACATACTCTGACACCAAGTAACAAAGACATACACTGATACCCAGTAACACAGACACAAACTTACACCAAGTAACAAAGACAGACAATGACACCAAATAACAAAGACATACACTGATACCCAGTAACACAGAGACACACTTACACCAAGTAACAGAGACATACACTGACACCCAGTAACAAAGACATACACTTACACCAAGTAACAAAGACATACACTTACACCAAGTAACAAAGGCATACACTTACACCAAGTAACACAGACATACACTGACACCAAGTAACAAAGACACACACTTACACCAAGTACACAGACATACACTGACACCAAGTAACAAAGACATACACTGATACCCAGTAACACAGACAAACACTTACAGCAAGTAACAAAGACATACACTGACACCAAGTAACAAAGACATACACTTACAACAAATAACACAGGCATACACTGACACCAAGTAACAAAGACATACACTTACACCAACTAACAAAGACACACACTTACACCAAGTAACACAGACATACACTGACACCAATTAATAAATACATTCACTTACACCAAGTAAGAAAGACACACACTTACACCAAGTAACACAGACCTACACTGGCACCAAGTCACAAAGACATACACTGATACCCAGCAACACAGACACACTCTTACACCAAGTAACAAAGACAGACACTGATTCCCAGTAACACAGACACACACTTACACCAAGAATCAAAGACACATACTTACACCAAGTACACAGACATACACTGACATCAAGTAACAAAGACATGCACTGATACACAGTAACACAGACAAACACTTACAGCAAGTAACAAAGACATACACTTACAACAAATAACACAGACGTACACTGACACCAAGTAACAAAGACATACACTTGCACCAACTAACAAAGACACACACTTACACCAAGTAACACAGACATACACTGACACCAATTAATAAATACATTCACTTACACCAAGTAGAAAGACACACACTTACACCAAGTAACACAGACCTACACTGACAACAAGTCACAAAGACATACACTGATACCCAGCAACACAGACACACTCTTACACCAAGTAACAAAGACAGACACTGATACCCAGTAACACAGACACACACTTACACCAAGAATCAAAGACATACACTGATACCCAATAACGCAGACACACACTTACACCAAATAACACAGTCATACACCGACTCAAAGTAACAAAGGCATACACTGACACCCAGGAACACAGATACACACTGACACCCAGTAACACCGAGAAACACTTACTCCAAGTAACAAAGACATACACTGAAACCCAGTAACACAGACACGCACTTACACCATGTCACAAAGTCATACACTGACACCAAGTAACAAAGACATACACTTACAACAAGGAACAAAGACATACACTGACACCAAGTAACAAAGACATACAGTTACACCAATAACACAGACATACATTGACACCAAGTAACAAAGACATACACTTACACCAAGTAACACAGACATACACTGACACCAAGTAACAAAGACATCCACTTACATCAAGTACAAAGACATACACTGACACCAAGCAACAAATACATACAATGATACCCAGTATCACAGACACGCACTGACACAAAGTAACAAAGGCAGACACTGAAACCCAGTAACACAGACACACAATTACACCAAGTAACAAAGACATACACTGATACCCAGTAACACAGACACACACTTACACCAAGTAACAAAGACATACACTGACACAAAGTAACAAAGACATACACTTACAACAAGTAACAAAGACATTCACTGACACGATGTAACAAAGACATACACTGATACCCAGAAACACAGACACACACTTACACCAAGTAACAAAGACATACACTGATAACCAATAACACAGACACACACTTACACCAACTAACACAGTCATACACCGACACAAAGTAACAAAGGCATACACTGACACCCAGGAACACAGATACACACTGACACCCAGTAACACCGAGAAACACTTACTCCAAGTAACAAAGACATACACTGAAACCCAGTAACACAGACACGCACTTACACCATGTCACAAAGACATACACTGACACCCAGTAACAAAGACATGCACTTACACCCAGTAACACAGACACACAATTACACCAAGTAACAAAGACATACACTGACACCAATTAACAAAGACATACACTGATACCCAGGAACACAGACACACACTTACACCAAGTAACAAAGACATACACTGACACCAAGTAACAAAGACATACATTTACACCAATTAAAAAAGACATACATTGACACCAGGTAACAAAGACATACACTGATACCCAATAACACAGACACACACTTACACCAAGTAACAAATACATACACTGATACCCAGTTACACAGACATACACTTACACCAAGTAACAAAGACACACACAGACACCAAGTAACAAAGACGTACACTGATACCCAGTAACACAGAGACACACTTACACCAAGTAACAAAGACATACACTGATACCCAGTTCCACAGACACACACTTACACCAAGTAACAAAGACAGACACTGATACCCAGTAACACAGACATACACTTACACCAAGTATCAAAGACATACACTGACACCAAGTAGCAAAGACATACACTTACAGCAAGTAACAAAGACATACACTGACACCAGGTAACAAAGACATACACTTACACCAAGTAACAAAGACATACACTGACACCTAGTAACAAAGACATACACATACACCAGGTAACACAGACATACACTGACACCAAGTAACACAGTCATACACTGACACCAAGTAACAAAGACATACACTTACAACAAGGAACAAAGACATACACTGACACCAAGTAACAAAGACATACAGTTACACCAATAACACAGACATACATTGACACCAAGTAACAAAGACATACACTTACACCAAGTAACACAGACATACACTGACACCAAGTAACAAAGACATCCACTTACATCAAGTACAAAGACATACACTGACACCAAGCAACAAATACATACAATGATACCCAGTATCACAGACACGCACTGACACAAAGTAACAAAGGCAGACACTGAAACCCAGTAACACAGACACACAATTACACCAAGTAACAAAGACATACACTGATACCCAGTAACACAGACACACACTTACACCAAGTAACAAAGACATACACTGACACAAAGTAACAAAGACATACACTTACAACAAGTAACAAAGACATTCACTGACACGATGTAACAAAGACATACACTGATACCCAGAAACACAGACACACACTTACACCAAGTAACAAAGACATACACTGATAACCAATAACACAGACACACACTTACACCAACTAACACAGTCATACACCGACACAAAGTAACAAAGGCATACACTGACACCCAGGAACACAGATACACACTGACACCCAGTAACACCGAGAAACACTTACTCCAAGTAACAAAGACATACACTGAAACCCAGTAACACAGACACGCACTTACACCATGTCACAAAGACATACACTGACACCCAGTAACAAAGACATGCACTTACACCCAGTAACACAGACACACAATTACACCAAGTAACAAAGACATACACTGACACCAATTAACAAAGACATACACTGATACCCAGGAACACAGACACACACTTACACCAAGTAACAAAGACATACACTGACACCAAGTAACAAAGACATACATTTACACCAATTAAAAAAGACATACATTGACACCAGGTAACAAAGACATACACTGATACCCAATAACACAGACACACACTTACACCAAGTAACAAATACATACACTGATACCCAGTTACACAGACATACACTTACACCAAGTAACAAAGACACACACAGACACCAAGTAACAAAGACGTACACTGATACCCAGTAACACAGAGACACACTTACACCAAGTAACAAAGACATACACTGATACCCAGTTCCACAGACACACACTTACACCAAGTAACAAAGACAGACACTGATACCCAGTAACACAGACATACACTTACACCAAGTATCAAAGACATACACTGACACCAAGTAGCAAAGACATACACTTACAGCAAGTAACAAAGACATACACTGACACCAGGTAACAAAGACATACACTTACACCAAGTAACAAAGACATACACTGACACCTAGTAACAAAGACATACACATACACCAGGTAACACAGACATACACTGACACCAAGTAACACAGACATACACTGACACCTAGTAACAAATACATACACTTACACCGAGTAACAAATACATGCACTGACACCAAGTAACAAAGACATACACTGATACCCAGTAACACAGACACACACTTACACCAAGTAACACAGACACACACTTACACCAAGTAACAGAGACATACACTGACACCAAGTAACAAAGACATACACTTGCACCAAGTAACAAAGACATGCACGGACACCAAGAAGAAAAGACATACACTTACACCAAGTAACAAAGACATACACTGACACCAAGTAACAAAGACATGCACTTACACCAAGTAGCTCAGACATACACTGACACCAAGTAACAAAGACACACACATACACCAGGTACACAGACATACACTGACACCAAGTAACAAAGACATACACAGACACCAAGTAACAAAGACGTACACTGATACCCAGTAACACAGCCACACACAGACACCAAGTAACAAAGACAGACACTGACACCAAGTAACAAAGACAGACACTGATACCCAGCAACACAGACACACACTTACACCAAGTTACAAAGACAGACACTGACACCAAGTAACAAAGACAGACACTGATACCCAGTAACACAGACATACACTTACACCAAGTATCAAAGACATACACTGACACCAAGTAGCAAAGACATATACTTACACCAAGTAACAAAGACATACACTTACACCAAGTAGCAAATACATACACATACACCAAGTAACAAAGACATACACTGACACCAAGTAACAAAGAAACACACTTACACCAAGTACACAGACGTACACTGACACCAAGTAACAAAGACATACACTGATACCCAGGAACACAGACAAACACTTACAGCAAGTAACAAAGACATACACTGACACCAAGTAACAAAGACATACACTTACAACAAATAACACAGACATACACTGACACCAAGTAACAAAGACATACACTTACACCAACTAACAAAGACACACACTTACACCAAGTAACACAGACATACACTGACACCAATTAACAAAGACATTCACTTACACCAAGTAAGAAAGACACACACTTACACCAAGTAACACAGACCTGCACTGACACCAATTAACAAAGACATACCCTTACACCAAGTAACAAAGACATACACTGACACCAAGTAACAAAGACATACACTGACACCAAGTAACAAAGACATACACTTCCACCAAGTAAGCCAGACATACACTTACACCAAGTAACAAAGACATACACTGACACCAATTAACAAAGACATACACTGATACCCAGTAACACAGACACACACGTACACCCAGTAACACAGACTCACACTTACACCAAGTAACAGAGACATACACTGATACCCAGTAACACAGACTCACACTGACACAAAGTAACAAAGACATGCACTGACACCCAGTAACAAAGACACACACTGACACCAAGTAACAAAGACATACACTGATACCCAGTAACACAGACACACACTTACACCAAGTAACAAAGACATACACTGACACCAATTAACAAAGACATACACTGATACCCAGTAACACAGACACACACTTACACCAAGTAACAAAGGCATACACTGACACCAAGTAACAAAGACATGCACTTACACCAATTGAAAAAGACATACTCTGGCACCAAGTAACACAGACACACATTTACACCAAGTAACAAAGACATACACTGATACCCAGTAACACAGACACACACTTACACCAAGTATCACGGACATACACTGACACCAAGTAACAAAGACATACACTGACACCCAGGAACACAGATACATAGTGACACCCAATAACACAGAGAAACACTGACACCAAGTAACAAAGACAGACACTGGCACCAAGTAACACAGACATGCACTGACACCAAGTAACAAAGACACCCACTTAGACCAAGTACAAAGACATACACTGACACCAAGCAACAAAGACATACAATGAAACCCAGTATCACAGACACGCACTGACACCCAGTAACACAGACAAACACTTAAAGCAAGTTGCAAAGACATACACTGATACCCAGTAACACAGACACACACTTACACCAAATAACAAAGACATGCACTGATACCCAGTTACACAGACACACACTTACACCAAGTAACACAGACACACACAGACACCAAGTAACAAAGACATACTCTGACACAAAGTAACAAAGACATACACATACACCAAGTAACAAAGACATGCACTGACACCAAGTAACAAAGACATACACTGATACCCAATAACACAGACACACACTTGCACCAAGTAACAAAGACATACACTGATACCCAGTTACACAGACACACACTTACACCAAGTAACACAGACACACACAGACACCAAGTAATAAAGACATACACTGATACCCAGTAACACAGACACGCACTTACACCAAATAACAAAGACATACACTGACACCAAGTAACAAAGACAGACACTGATACCCAGTAACACAGACACACACGTACACCAAGTAACAAAGTCAGACACTGATACCCAGCAACACAGGCACACACTTACACCAAGTAACAATGACAGACTCTGATACCCAGTAACACAGACATACACTTACACCAAGTATCAAAGACATACACTGACACCAAGTAGCAAAGACATACACTTACACCAAGTAACAAAGACGTCCACTGACACCAAGTAACAAAGACATACACTTACAACCAGTAACAAAGACTTACACTGACACCAAGTAACAAAGACATACAGTTACACCAAGTAACACAGACATACATTGACAACAAGTAACAAAGACATACACTTACACCAAGTAACAAAGACATACACTGACACCAAGTAACATAGACATACATATACACCAAGTAACACAGACACACACTTACACCAAGTAGCAAAGACAGACAATGAAACCAAGTAACAAAGACAGACACTGATACCCAGTAACACAGACACACAATTACACCAAGTAACAGAGACATACACTGACAAGTGGTAAAAAAGACATACACTTACACCAAGTAACAAAGACATGCACTGACACCAAGTAACAAAGACATACACTTACACCAAGTAACAAAGACATACACTGACACCAAGTAACAAAGACATACACTTACACCAAGTAACACAGAATAAAACTGACACCAAGTAACAAAGACACACACTGATACCCAGTAACACAGACACACACTTACACCAAGTAACAAAGACAGACACTGATACCCAGTAACACAGACACACACTAACACCAAGTCACAAAGACATACACTGACACCCAGTAACAAAGACAAACACTGAAACCCAGTAACAAAGACACACACTGACACCAAGTAACAAAGACACACACTGACACCAAGTAACAAAGACATACACAGACACCAAGTAACGAAGACAGACACTGATACGCAGTAACACAGACACACACTTACACCAAGTAACAAAGACATACACTGATACCCAGCAACACAGACACACACTTACACCAAGTATCAAAGACATACACAGACACCAGGTAGCAAAGACATACACTTACACCAAGTAACAAAGACATACACTGACACCAATTAACAAAGACATACACTTACACCAAGTAACAAAGACATACACTGACACGAAGTAACAAAGACATACACTTACACCAAGAAACACAGACATACACTGACACCAAGTAACAAAGACATACACTTACAGCAAGTAACAGAGACATACACTGACACCAAGTAACAAAGACATACACTGATACCCAGTAACACAGACACACACTTACACCAAGTAACACAGACATACACTGACACCAAGTAACAAAGACATACTCTGACACCAAGTAACACAGAATAAAACTGACACCAAGTAACAAAGACACACACTGATACCCAGTAACACAGACACACACTTACACCAAGTAACAAAGACAGACACTGATACCCAGTAACACAGACACACACTAACACCAAGTCACAAAGACATACACTGACACCCAGTAACAAAGACAAACACTGAAACCCAGTAACAAAGACACACACTGACACCAAGTAACAAAGACACACACTGACACCAAGTAACAAAGACATACACAGACACCAAGTAACGAAGACAGACACTGATACGCAGTAACACAGACACACACTTACACCAAGTAACAAAGACATACACTGATACCCACAACACAGACACACACTTACACCAAGTATCAAAGACATACACAGACACCAGGTAGCAAAGACATACACTTACACCAAGTAACAAAGACATACACTGACACCAATAAACAAAGACATACACTTACACCAAGTAACAAAGGCATACACTGACACCAAGTAACAAAGACATACACTTACACCAAGAAACACAGACATACACTGACACCAAGTAACAAAGACATACACTTACAGCAAGTAACAGAGACATACACTGACACCAAGTAACAAAGACATACACTGATACCCAGTAACACAGACACACACTTACACCAAGTAACACAGACATACACTGACACCAAGTAACAAAGACATACACTGATACCCAGTAACACAGACACAAACTTACACCAAGTAACAAAGACAGACAATGACACCAAATAACAAAGACATACACTTACACCAAGTAACAAAGGCATACACTTCCACCAAGTAACACAGACATACACTGACACCAAGTAACAAAGACACACACTTACACCAAGTACACAGACATACACTGACACCAAGTAACAAAGACATACACTGATACCCAGTAACACAGACAAACACTTACAGCAAGTAACAAAGACATACACTGACACCAAGTAACAAAGACATACACTTACAACAAATAACACAGGCATACACTGACACCAAGTAACAAAGACATACACTTACACCAACTAACAAAGACACACACTTACACCAATTAACACAGACATACACTGACACAAATTAACAAATACATTCACTTACACCAAGTAAGAAAGACACACACTTACACCAAGTAACACAGACCTACACTGGCACCAAGTCACAAAGACATACACTGATACCCAGCAACACAGACACACTCTTACACCAAGTAACAAAGACAGACACTGATTCCCAGTAACACAGACATACACTGACACCAAGTAACAAAGACATGCACTGATACCCAGTAACACAGACAAACACTTACAGCAAGTAACAAAGACATACACTTAAAACAAATAACACAGACATACACTGACACCAAGTATCAAAGACATACACTTGCACCAACTAACAAAGACACACACTTACACCAAGTAACACAGACATACACTGACACCAATTAACAAATACATTCACTTACACCAAGTAGAAAGACACACACTTACACCAGGTAACACAGACCGACACTGACAACAAGTCACAAAGACATACACTGATACCCAATAACACAGACACACACTTACACCAACTAACACAGTCATACACCGACACAAAGTAACAAAGGCATACACTGACACCCAGGAACACAGACACACACTGACACCCAGTAACACAGAGAAACACTTACTCCAAGTAACAAAGACATACACTGAAACCCAGGAACACAGACACGCACTTACACCATGTCACAAAGACATACACTGACACCAAGTAACAAAGACATACACATACACCAGGTAACACAGACATACACTGACACCAAGTAACACAGACATACACTGACACCTAGTAACAAATACATACCCTTACACCGAGTAACAAAGACATACACTGACACCAAGTAACAAAGACATACACTGATACCTAGTAACACAGACACAAACTTACACCAAGTAACACAGACACACACTTACACCAAGTAACAGAGACATACACTGACACCAAGTAACAAAGACATACACTTACACCAAGTAACAAAGACATGCACGGACACCAAGAAGCAAAGACATACACTTACACAAAGTAACAATTTCAGTAAGTTACAAGTTAATCCCTTTTTTGTTTCGGAGGACCGGGGACTGCTGGGTAGGGGAAAACTATTTATTTGGGCAGTTTTAAAATCTTTGTCTTTTGCGAGGAGCAGCCTTGATAGAACGGGGTGCGGAGCGGACTTTCAGCTGAGCGGTCAATTTCAGTAAGTTACAAGTTAATCCCTTTTTTTGTTTCGGAGGACCGGGGACTGCTGGGTAGGGGAAAACTATTTATTTGGGCAGTTTTAAAATCTTTGTCTTTTGCGAGGAGCAGCCTTGATAGAACGGGGTGCGGAGCGGACTTTCAGCTGAGCGGTCAATTTCAGTAAGTTACAAGTTAATCCCTTTTTTGTTTCGGAGGACCGGGGACTGCTGGGTAGGGGAAAACTATTTATTTGGGCAGTTTTAAAATCTTTGTCTTTTGCGAGGAGCAGCCTTGATAGAACGGGGTGCGGAGCGGACTTTCAGCTGAGCGGTCAATTTCAGTAAGTTACAAGTTAATCCCTTTTTTGTTTCGGAGGACCGGGGACTGCTGGGTAGGGGAAAACTATTTATTTGGGCAGTTTTAAAATCTTTGTCTTTTGCGAGGAGCAGCCTTGATAGAACGGGGTGCGGAGCGGACTTTCAGCTGAGCGGTCAATTTCAGTAAGTTACAAGTTAATCCCTTTTTTGTTTCGGAGGACCGGGGACTGCTGGGTAGGGGAAAACTATTTATTTGGGCAGTTTTAAAATCTTTGTCTTTTGCGAGGAGCAGCCTTGATAGAACGGGGTGCGGAGCGGACTTTCAGCTGAGCGGTCAATTTCAGTAAGTTACAAGTTAATCCCTTTTTTGTTTCGGAGGACCGGGGACTGCTGGGTAGGGGAAAACTATTTATTTGGGCAGTTTTAAAATCTTTGTCTTTTGCGAGGAGCAGCCTTGATAGAACGGGGTGCGGAGCGGACTTTCAGCTGAGCGGTCAATTTCAGTAAGTTACAAGTTAATCCCTTTTTTGTTTCGGAGGACCGGGGACTGCTGGGTAGGGGAAAACTATTTATTTGGGCAGTTTTAAAATCTTTGTCTTTTGCGAGGAGCAGCCTTGATAGAACGGGGTGCGGAGCGGACTTTCAGCTGAGCGGTCAATTTCAGTAAGTTACAAGTTAATCCCTTTTTTGTTTCGGAGGACCGGGGACTGCTGGGTAGGGGAAAACTATTTATTTGGGCAGTTTTAAAATCTTTGTCTTTTGCGAGGAGCAGCCTTGATAGAACGGGGTGCGGAGCGGACTTTCAGCTGAGCGGTCAATTTCAGTAAGTTACAAGTTAATCCCTTTTTTGTTTCGGAGGACCGGGGACTGCTGGGTAGGGGAAAACTATTTATTTGGGCAGTTTTAAAATCTTTGTCTTTTGCGAGGAGCAGCCTTGATAGAACGGGGTGCGGAGCGGACTTTCAGCTGAGCGGTCAATTTCAGTAAGTTACAAGTTAATCCCTTTTTTGTTTCGGAGGACCGGGGACTGCTGGGTAGGGGAAAACTATTTATTTGGGCAGTTTTAAAATCTTTGTCTTTTGCGAGGAGCAGCCTTGATAGAACGGGGTGCGGAGCGGACTTTCAGCTGAGCGGTCAATTTCAGTAAGTTACAAGTTAATCCCTTTTTTGTTTCGGAGGACCGGGGACTGCTGGGTAGGGGAAAACTATTTATTTGGGCAGTTTTAAAATCTTTGTCTTTTGCGAGGAGCAGCCTTGATAGAACGGGGTGCGGAGCGGACTTTCAGCTGAGCGGTCAATTTCAGTAAGTTACAAGTTAATCCCTTTTTTGTTTCGGAGGACCGGGGACTGCTGGGTAGGGGAAAACTATTTATTTGGGCAGTTTTAAAATCTTTGTCTTTTGCGAGGAGCAGCCTTGATAGAACGGGGTGCGGAGCGGACTTTCAGCTGAGCGGTCAATTTCAGTAAGTTACAAGTTAATCCCTTTTTTGTTTCGGAGGACCGGGGACTGCTGGGTAGGGGAAAACTATTTATTTGGGCAGTTTTAAAATCTTTGTCTTTTGCGAGGAGCAGCCTTGATAGAACGGGGTGCGGAGCGGACTTTCAGCTGAGCGGTCAATTTCAGTAAGTTACAAGTTAATCCCTTTTTTGTTTCGGAGGACCGGGGACTGCTGGGTAGGGGAAAACTATTTATTTGGGCAGTTTTAAAATCTTTGTCTTTTGCGAGGAGCAGCCTTGATAGAACGGGGTGCGGAGCGGACTTTCAGCTGAGCGGTCAATTTCAGTAAGTTACAAGTTAATCCCTTTTTTGTTTCGGAGGACCGGGGACTGCTGGGTAGGGGAAAACTATTTATTTGGGCAGTTTTAAAATCTTTGTCTTTTGCGAGGAGCAGCCTTGATAGAACGGGGTGCGGAGCGGACTTTCAGCTGAGCGGTCAATTTCAGTAAGTTACAAGTTAATCCCTTTTTTGTTTCGGAGGACCGGGGACTGCTGGGTAGGGGAAAACTATTTATTTGGGCAGTTTTAAAATCTTTGTCTTTTGCGAGGAGCAGCCTTGATAGAACGGGGTGCGGAGCGGACTTTCAGCTGAGCGGTCAATTTCAGTAAGTTACAAGTTAATCCCTTTTTTGTTTCGGAGGACCGGGGACTGCTGGGTAGGGGAAAACTATTTATTTGGGCAGTTTTAAAATCTTTGTCTTTTGCGAGGAGCAGCCTTGATAGAACGGGGTGCGGAGCGGACTTTCAGCTGAGCGGTCAATTTCAGTAAGTTACAAGTTAATCCCTTTTTTGTTTCGGAGGACCGGGGACTGCTGGGTAGGGGAAAACTATTTATTTGGGCAGTTTTAAAATCTTTGTCTTTTGCGAGGAGCAGCCTTGATAGAACGGGGTGCGGAGCGGACTTTCAGCTGAGCGGTCAATTTCAGTAAGTTACAAGTTAATCCCTTTTTTGTTTCGGAGGACCGGGGACTGCTGGGTAGGGGAAAACTATTTATTTGGGCAGTTTTAAAATCTTTGTCTTTTGCGAGGAGCAGCCTTGATAGAACGGGGTGCGGAGCGGACTTTCAGCTGAGCGGTCAATTTCAGTAAGTTACAAGTTAATCCCTTTTTTGTTTCGGAGGACCGGGGACTGCTGGGTAGGGGAAAACTATTTATTTGGGCAGTTTTAAAATCTTTGTCTTTTGCGAGGAGCAGCCTTGATAGAACGGGGTGCGGAGCGGACTTTCAGCTGAGCGGTCAATTTCAGTAAGTTACAAGTTAATCCCTTTTTTGTTTCGGAGGACCGGGGACTGCTGGGTAGGGGAAAACTATTTATTTGGGCAGTTTTAAAATCTTTGTCTTTTGCGAGGAGCAGCCTTGATAGAACGGGGTGCGGAGCGGACTTTCAGCTGAGCGGTCAATTTCAGTAAGTTACAAGTTAATCCCTTTTTTGTTTCGGAGGACCGGGGACTGCTGGGTAGGGGAAAACTATTTATTTGGGCAGTTTTAAAATCTTTGTCTTTTGCGAGGAGCAGCCTTGATAGAACGGGGTGCGGAGCGGACTTTCAGCTGAGCGGTCAATTTCAGTAAGTTACAAGTTAATCCCTTTTTTGTTTCGGAGGACCGGGGACTGCTGGGTAGGGGAAAACTATTTATTTGGGCAGTTTTAAAATCTTTGTCTTTTGCGAGGAGCAGCCTTGATAGAACGGGGTGCGGAGCGGACTTTCAGCTGAGCGGTCAATTTCAGTAAGTTACAAGTTAATCCCTTTTTTGTTTCGGAGGACCGGGGACTGCTGGGTAGGGGAAAACTATTTATTTGGGCAGTTTTAAAATCTTTGTCTTTTGCGAGGAGCAGCCTTGATAGAACGGGGTGCGGAGCGGACTTTCAGCTGAGCGGTCAATTTCAGTAAGTTACAAGTTAATCCCTTTTTTGTTTCGGAGGACCGGGGACTGCTGGGTAGGGGAAAACTATTTATTTGGGCAGTTTTAAAATCTTTGTCTTTTGCGAGGAGCAGCCTTGATAGAACGGGGTGCGGAGCGGACTTTCAGCTGAGCGGTCAATTTCAGTAAGTTACAAGTTAATCCCTTTTTTGTTTCGGAGGACCGGGGACTGCTGGGTAGGGGAAAACTATTTATTTGGGCAGTTTTAAAATCTTTGTCTTTTGCGAGGAGCAGCCTTGATAGAACGGGGTGCGGAGCGGACTTTCAGCTGAGCGGTCAATTTCAGTAAGTTACAAGTTAATCCCTTTTTTGTTTCGGAGGACCGGGGACTGCTGGGTAGGGGAAAACTATTTATTTGGGCAGTTTTAAAATCTTTGTCTTTTGCGAGGAGCAGCCTTGATAGAACGGGGTGCGGAGCGGACTTTCAGCTGAGCGGTCAATTTCAGTAAGTTACAAGTTAATCCCTTTTTTGTTTCGGAGGACCGGGGACTGCTGGGTAGGGGAAAACTATTTATTTGGGCAGTTTTAAAATCTTTGTCTTTTGCGAGGAGCAGCCTTGATAGAACGGGGTGCGGAGCGGACTTTCAGCTGAGCGGTCAATTTCAGTAAGTTACAAGTTAATCCCTTTTTTGTTTCGGAGGACCGGGGACTGCTGGGTAGGGGAAAACTATTTATTTGGGCAGTTTTAAAATCTTTGTCTTTTGCGAGGAGCAGCCTTGATAGAACGGGGTGCGGAGCGGACTTTCAGCTGAGCGGTCAATTTCAGTAAGTTACAAGTTAATCCCTTTTTTGTTTCGGAGGACCGGGGACTGCTGGGTAGGGGAAAACTATTTATTTGGGCAGTTTTAAAATCTTTGTCTTTTGCGAGGAGCAGCCTTGATAGAACGGGGTGCGGAGCGGACTTTCAGCTGAGCGGTCAATTTCAGTAAGTTACAAGTTAATCCCTTTTTTGTTTCGGAGGACCGGGGACTGCTGGGTAGGGGAAAACTATTTATTTGGGCAGTTTTAAAATCTTTGTCTTTTGCGAGGAGCAGCCTTGATAGAACGGGGTGCGGAGCGGACTTTCAGCTGAGCGGTCAATTTCAGTAAGTTACAAGTTAATCCCTTTTTTGTTTCGGAGGACCGGGGACTGCTGGGTAGGGGAAAACTATTTATTTGGGCAGTTTTAAAATCTTTGTCTTTTGCGAGGAGCAGCCTTGATAGAACGGGGTGCGGAGCGGACTTTCAGCTGAGCGGTCAATTTCAGTAAGTTACAAGTTAATCCCTTTTTTGTTTCGGAGGACCGGGGACTGCTGGGTAGGGGAAAACTATTTATTTGGGCAGTGGCAGTACCCGAGACACTACACGTGTAGTGTCTCCCACCCACCCTCCTCCTCTAACCAAAAAAAAAGGACTCTAGGGTGTTGATAAGGTAAGCTTTTTATTTAAAAAGTTCAGTCCGTCGGATTGCTAAGCGAACAAGTTTTGACTTTTTTTTTCGTTTGGTTTTTCAGTAGATTTATTGGGAATCTAGAATAGTGGGAATGGAGGTAAAGGCAGTTGTACGTTCCTCCTGCAGAATGTGGGAGGTAGGGGTCGCCAAGAGTGTCCCTGCTGACTGCATCTGCGGGAAGTGCACCCAACTCCAGCTCCTCGCAGACCGCGTTAGGGAACTGGAGCTGGAGCTGGATGAACTTCGGATCATTCGGGAGGCGGAGGGGATTATTGACAGGAGTTATAGGGAGGCAGTCACACCTCAGGTAAAATAAGTAGGTAGATGGGTTACCGTCAGGGGAGGGAAAGGGAACCAGCAGGCAGTGCAGGGATCCCCTGTGGCCGTTTCCCTCAACAACAGGTATACCGTTTTGGATACTGTTGGGGGGGACGACTTACCAGGGGTAAGCAATGGGGTGCAGGTCTCTGGCACAGAGTCTGTCCCTGTTGCTCAGAAGGGAAAAGGGAAGAGGAGCAGAGCATTAGTCATTGGGGACTCCATAGTTAGGGGAACAGATAGGAGGTTCTGTGGGAACGAGAGAGACTCACGGTTGGTGTGTTGCCTCCCAGGTGCCAGGGTACGTGATGTCTCCGATCGTGTTTTTGGGATCCTTAAGGGGGAGGGGGAGCACCCCCAAGTCGTGGTCCACATAGGCACCAACGACATAGGTAGGAAGAGAGATGGGGATTTAAGGCAGAAATTCAGGGAGCTAGGGTGGAAGCTTAGAGCGAGAACAACCAGAGTTGTTATCTCTGGGTTGTTGCCTGTGCCACGTGCTAGCGAAGAGAGGAATAGGGAGAGAGAGGAGTTGAACACGTGGCTGCAGGGATGGTGTAGGAGGGAGGGTTTTGGTTTCCTGGATAATTGGGGCTCTTTCTGGGGTAGGTGGGACCTCTACAAACAGGATGGTCTTCACCTGAACCAGAGGGGTACCAATATCCTGGGGGGGAGATTTGTTAGTGCTCTTCGGGGGGGTTTAAACTAAATCAGCAGGGGAATGGGACCCTAAATTGTAGTTCCAGTGTACAGGCTGTTGAGAGTAGTGAGGTAGGGGATAAGGTTACAGGGACGCAAGAGGGCACTGGCAAGCAAGAACTTGGTTTAAAGTGTGTCTACTTCAACGCCAGGAGCATCCGGAATAAGATGGGTGAGCTTGCAGCATGGGTTGGTACCTGGGATCCTGATGTTGTGGCCATTTCGGAGACATGGGTAGAGCAGGGGCAGGAATGGATGTTGCAGGTTCCGGGATTTAGATGTTTCAGAAAGAACAGAGAAGAGGGTAAAAGGGGGGGGTGGGGGTGTGGCATTGTTAATCAAGGAAAGTATTACAGCGGCAGAAAGGACGTTTGAGGACTCGTCTACTGAGGTAGTATGGGCCGAGGTTAGAAACAGGAGAGGAGAGGTCACCCTGTTGGGAGTTTTCTATAGACCTCCGAATAGTTCCAGAGATGTAGAGGAAAGGATAGCGAAGATGATTCTCGACAGGAGCGAGAGTAACAGGGTAGTGGTTATGGGGGACTTTAACTTTCCAAATATTGACTGGAAATACTATAGTTCGAGTACTTTAGATGGGTCTGTTTTTGTCCAGTGTGTGCAGGAGGGTTTTCTGACACAGTATGTGGACAGGCCAACCAGGGGCGATGCCACATTGGATTTGGTACTGGGTAATGAACCCGGCCAGGTGTTCGATTTAGATGTAGGTGAGCACTTTGGCGATAGTGATCACAATTCGGTTAGGTTTACCTTAGCGATGGGCAGGGACAGGTATATACCGCAGGGCAAGAATTATAGCTGGGGGAAAGGAAATTATGACGCGATTAGGCAAGATTTAGGATGTGTAGGATGGGGAAGGAAACTGCAGGGGATGGGCACAAACGAAATGTGGAGCTTATTCAAGGAGCAGCTAATGCGTGTCCTTGATAAGTATGTACCTGTCAGGCAGGGAGGAAGTTGTCGAGCAAGGGAGCCGTGGTTTACTCAAGAAGTTGAAGCGCTTGTCAAGAGGAAGAGGGCGGCTTATGTTAGGATGAGACGTGAAGGCTCAGTTAGGGCGCTTGAGAGTTACAAGCTAGCCAGGAAGGATCTAAAGGGAGGGCTAAGAAGAGCAAGGAGAGGACACGAGAAGTCATTGGCGGATAGGATCAAAGAAAACCCTAAGGCTTTCTATAGGTATATCAGGAATAAACGAATGATAAGAGTTAGAACAGGGCCAATCAAGGATAGTAGTGGGAGGTTGTGTGCGGAATCAGAGGAGATAGGGGAAGCGTTAAATGAATATTTTTCGTCAGTATTTACAGTAGAGAAAGAAAATGTTGCCGAGGAGATTACTGAGATACAGCCTACTAGGCTAGATGGGATTGAGATTCACAAGGAGGAGGTGTTAGCAATTTTGGAAAGAGTGAAAATAGATAAGTCCCCTGGGCCAGGTGGGATTTATCCTAGGATCCTCTGGGAAGCCAAGGAGGAGATTGCAGAGCCGTTGTTGTTGATCTTTAAGTCGTCATTGTCGACAGGAGTAGTGCCGGAGGACTGGAGGATAGCAAATGTTGTCCCCTTGTTCAAGAAGGGGAGTAGAGACAGCCCTGGTAATTATAGACCTGTGAGCCTTACTTCGGTTGTGGGTAAAATGTTGGAAAAGGTTATAAGAGACAGGATTTATAATCATCTTGAAAAGAATAAGTTCATTTGCGATAGTCAGCACGGTTTTGTGAAAGGTAGGTCGTGCCTCACAAACCTTATTGAGTTTTTCGAGAAGGTGACCAAACAGGTGGATGAGGGTAAAGCCGTGGATGTGGTGTATATGGATTTCAGTAAGGCGTTTGATAAGGTTCCCCACGGTAGGCTATTGCAGAAAATACGGAAGTATGGGGTTGAAGGTGATTTAGAGCTTTGGATCAGAAATTGGCTAGCTGAAAGAAGACAGAGGGTGGTGGTTGATGGCAAATGTTCATCCTGGAGTTTAGTTACTAGTGGTGTCCCGCAAGGTTCTGTTTTGGGGCCACTGCTGTTTGTCATTTTTATAAACGACCTGGATGAGGGTGTAGAAGGGTGGGTTAGTAAATTTGCGGATGACACGAAGGTCGGTGGAGTTGTGGATAGTGTCGAAGGGTGTTGTAGGGTACAGAGGGACATAGATAGGCTGCAGAGCTGGGCTGAGAGATGGCAAATGGAGTTTAATGCGGAGAAGTGTGAGGTGATTCACTTTGGAAGGAGTAACAGCAATGCAGAGTACTGGGCTAATGGGAAGATTCTTGGTAGCGTAGATGAGCAGAGAGATCTTGGTATCCAGGTACATAAATCCCTGAAAGTTGCTACCCAGGTTAATAGGGCTGTTAAGAAGGCATATGGTGTGTTAGCCTTTATTAGTAGGGGGATCGAGTTTCAGAGCCACGGGGTCATGATGCAGCTGTACAAAACTCTGGTGAGGCCGCACCTGGAGTATTGCGTGCAGTTCGGGTCACCGCATTATAGGAAGGATGTGGAAGCTTTGGAAAGGGTGCAGAGGAGATTTACTAGGATGTTGCCTGGTATGGAAGGAAGGTCTTACGAGGAAAGGCTGAGGGACTTGGGGTTGTTTTCGTTAGAGAGAAGAAGGAGGAGAGGTGACTTAATAGAGACATACAAGATAGTCAGAGGGTTAGATAGGGTGGATAGTGAGAGTCTTTTTCCTCGGATGAGGATGGCAAACACGAGGGGACATAGCTTTAAGTTGAGGGGTGAAAGATATAGGACAGATGTCAGAGGTAGTTTCTTTAAGCAGAGAGTAGTAGGGGCGTGGAACGCCCTGCCTGCAACAGTAGTAGACTCGCCAACTTTAAGGGCATTTAAGTGGTCATTGGATAGACATATGGATGTAAATGGAATAGTGTAGGTCAGATGATCGGCGCAACATCGAGGGCCGAAGGGCCTGTACTGCGCTGTAATATTCTAATTCTAATTCTAATTCTAATACACTGACTCCAAGTAACAAAGACATGCACTTACACCAAGTAGCTCAGACATACACTGACACCAAGTAACAAAGACACACACATACAACAGGTACACAGACATACACTGACACCAAGTAACAAAGACATACACAGACACCAAGTAACAAAGACGTACACTGATACCCAGTAACACAGACACACACAGACACCAAGTAACAAAGACAGACACTGACACCAAGTAACAAAGACAGACACTGATACCCAGCAACACAGACACACACTTACACCAAGTAACAAAGACAGACACTGACACCAAGTAACAAAGACAGACACTGATACCCAGTAACACAGACATACACTTACACCAAGTATCAAAGACATACACTGACACCAAGTAGCAAAGACATATACTTACACCAAGTAGCAAAGACATATACTTACACCAAGTAACAAAGACATACACTTACACCAAGTAACACAGACATACACTGACACCAAGTAACACAGACATACACTGACACCAAGTAACAAAGACATACACTGACACCAAGTAACAAAGACATACACTTACACCAAGTAACAAAGACATACACTGACACCAAGTAACAAAGACATACACTTCCACCAAGTAAGCCAGACATACACTTACACCAAGTAACACAGACATACACTGACACCAAGTAACAAAGACATACACTGACACCAAGTAACAAAGACATACACTTACACCAAGTAACAAAGACATACACTGACACCAAGTAACAAAGACATACACTTCCACCAAGTAAGCCAGACATACACTTACACCAAGTAACAAAGACATACACTGACACCAATTAACAAAGACATACACTGATACCCAGTAACACAGACACACACGTACACCCAGTAAGACAGACTCATACTTACACCAAGTAACAGAGACATACACTGATACCCAGTAACACAGACTCACACTGACACAAAGTAACAAAGACATACACTGATACCCAGTAACACAGACACGCACTTACACCAAGTCACAAAGACATACACTGACACCCAGTAACAAAGACATGCACTGACACCCAGTAACAAAGACACACACTGACACCAAGTAACAAAGACATACACTGATACCCAGTACCACAGACACACACTTACACCAAGTAACAAAGACATACACTGACACCAATTAACAAAGACATACACTGATACCCAGTATCACAGACACACACTTACGCCAAGTAACAAAGACATACACTGACACCAAGTAACAAAGACATACACTTACACCAATTGAAAAAGACATACTCTGGCACCAAGTAACAAAGACATACACTGAAAGCAAGTAACACAGACGCACACTTACACCAAGAATCACGGACATACACTGACACCAAGTAACAAAGACATACACTGATACCAAGTAACACAGACACACATTTACACCAAGTAACAAAGACATACACTGATACCCAGTAACACAGACACACACTTACACCAAGTATCACGGACATACACTGACACCAAGTAACAAAGACATACACTGATACCAAGTAACACAGACACACATTTACACCAAGTAACAAAGACATACACTGATACCCAGTAACACAGACACACACTTACACCAAGTATCACGGACATACACTGACACCAAGTAACAAAGACATACACTGACACCCAGGAACACAGATACATAGTGACACCCAATAACACAGAGAAACACTGACACCAAGTAACAAAGACAGACACTGGCACCAAGTAACACAGACATGCACTGACACCAAGTAACACAGACACCCACTTAGACCAAGTACAAAGACATACACTGACACCAAGCAACAAAGACATACAATGAAACCCAGTATCACAGACACGCACTGACACCCAGTAGCAAAGACATACATTGACAACAAGTAACAAAGACAGACACTGATTCCCAGTAACACAGACAAACACTTACAGCAAGTTGCAAAGACATACACTGATACCCAGTAACACAGACACACACTTACACCAAATAACAAAGACATGCACTGATACCCAGTTACACAGACACACCCTTACACCAAGTAACACAGACACACACAGACACCAAGTAACAAAGACATACTCTGACACAAAGTAACAAAGACATACACATACACCAAGTAACAAAGACATACACTGACACCAAGTAACAAAGATATACACTGATACCCAATAACACAGGCATACACTTACACCAAGTATTTTGACATCCACTGACACCAAGTAACAAAGACATACGATACCCAGTAACACAAACAAACACACACTGACACCCAGTAACACAGAGAAACACTGATACACAGTAACAAAGACATACACTGACACCAAGTAACACAGACACACACTGACACCCAGTAAAAAAGACATACACTGACACCAAGTCACAAAGACATACACTGATACCAAGTCACAAAGACATGCACTGATACCCAGTTACACAGACACACACTTACAACAAGTAACAAAGACAGACACTGATACCCAGTAACAGACACACACGGACACCAAGTAACAAAGACACACACTTACACTAAGTAACACAGACACACACTGACACCCAGTAACACAAACAAACACACTGACACGAAGTAACAAAGACATACACTGATACCAAGTCACAAAGACAGACACTGATGCCCAGTAACACAGGCACACACTGACTCCAAGTCTCAAAGACATCACTGATACCAAGTCACAAAGTCAGACACTGATGCCCAGTAACAAAGACATATACTTACACCAAGTATTTTGACATACACTGACAAGAAGTAACAAAGACATACACTGATACCCAGTAACGCAAACACACACTGACACCCAGTAAAAAAGACATACACTGACACCAAGTCACAAAGACATACACTGATACCAAGTCACAAAGACATGCACTGATGCCCAGTAACAAAGACACACACTTACACCAAGTAACACAGACATACATTGACACCAAGTAACAAAGACAGACAATGACACCAAGTAACAAAGACATATACTTACACCAAGTATTTTGACATACACTGACAAGAAGTAACAAAGACATACACTGATACCCAGTAACGCAGACACACTCCTACACCCTGTAAAAATGACATACACTGACACCAGGTCACAAAGACATACACTGATACCAAGTCACAAAGACATACACTGATGCCCAGTAACTCAGACACACACTGACACCAAGTAACAAAGACATACACTGACACCAAGTAACAAAGACATACACTGACACCAAGTAACAAAGAAACACACTTACACCAAGTAACACAGACATACACTGACACCAAGTAACAAAGACAGACAATTACACCAAGTAACAAAGACATAAACTTACACCAAGTATTTTGACATCCACTGACACCAAGTAACAAAGACATACACTGATACCAGGTAACACAGACACACACTGACACCCAGTAACACAGACACACACTTACAACAAGTAATACAGACATACACTGACACCAAGTAACAAAGACAGACAATTACACCAAGTAACAAAGACATAAACTTACACCAAGTATTTTGACATCCACTGACACCAAGTAACAAAGACATACACTGACACCAAGTGACAAAGAAACACACTTACACCAAGTAACACAGACATACACTGACACCAAGTAACAAAGACAGACAATTACACCAAGTGACAAAGACATACACTTACACCAAGTATTTTGACATACACTGACACCAAGTAACAAAGACATACACTGATACCAGGTAACACAGACACACACTGACACCCAGTAACACAGACACACACTTACAACAAGTAATACAGACATACACTGACACCAAGTAACAAAGACAGACAATTACACCAAGTAACAAAGACATAAACTTACACCAAGTATTTTGACATCCACTGACACCAAGTAACAAAGACATACACTGACACCAAGTGACAAAGAAACACACTTACACCAAGTAACACAGACATACACTGACACCAAGTAACAAAGACAGACAATTACACCAAGTGACAAAGACATACACTTACACCAAGTATTTTGACATACACTGACACCAAGTAACAAAGACATACACTGATACCAAGTAACGCAGACACACACTTACACCCAGTAAAAAAGACATACATTGACACAAATTCACAAAGACATACAATGATACCAACTCACAAAGTCATACACTGATCCCCAGTAACACAGACACACACTGACACCAAATCACAAAGACACACACTGACACCAAGTAAAAAAGACATACACTGATACCCAGTATCACAGACACACACTTACACCAAGTAACAAAGAAATACACTGACACCAAGTCACAAAGACACACACTGACACCCAGTAACAAAGACATACACTGACACCAAGTCACAAAGACATACACTGATACCCAGTAACACAGACACACACGGACAACAAGTAACAAAGACACACACTTACACCAAGTAACACAGACACACACTTACACCAAGTAACACAGACACACACTTACACCAAGTAACACAGACACACACTTACACCAAGTAACACAGACATACACTGACACCAAGTAACAAAGACATACACTGATAGCCAGTAACACAGACACACACTTACACCAAGTAACACAGACATACACTGACACCAAGTAACAAAGACATACACTGATACCCAGTAACACAGACACACACTTACACCAAGTAACACAGACACACACTTACACCAAGTAACACAGACACACACTTACAGCAAGTAACAAAGACATACACTGATACCGAGGAACACAGACACACACTTCCACCAAGTAACACAGACTCACACTTACACCAAGTAACAAAGACACACACTTACACCAAGTAGCACAGACATACACTGACACCAATTAACACAGACACACACACACACCAAGTAACAAAGACATACACTGGCACCCAGTAACACAAACAAACGCACACTGACACCCAGTAACACAGAGAAACACTAATAAACAGTAACAAAGACATACACTGACACCAAGTAACATAGACACACACTGATACCCAGTAGCAAAGACATACACTGACACCAAGTCACAAAGACATACACTGATGCCAAGTAACAAAGACATACACTTACACCAAGTAACACAGACATACACTGACACCAAGTAACACAGATATAAACTGACACCAAGTCACAAAGACATGCACTGACACCCAGTAACACAGACACACACGGACACCAAGTAACAAAGACACACACTTACACCAAGTAACACAGACACACACTGACACCAAGTCACAAAGACACACACTGACACCCAGTAACAAAGACATACACTGCCACCAAGTCACAAAGACATACACTGATACACAGGCGCACACTTACAACAAGTAACACAGACATACACTGACACCAAGTAACAAAGACATACACTGATACCCAGCAACAAAGACATACACTGACACCAATTCACAAAGACATACACTGATACCCAGTAACACAGACAAACACGGACAACAAGTAACAAAGACACACACTTACACCAAGTAACACAGACACACACTGACACCCAGTAACACAGACACACAATTACACCAAGTAACACAGACATACACTGACACCAAGTAACAAAGACAGACACTGACACCCATTAACACAGACCACACTTACACCAAGTAACGCAGACATACACTGACACCAAGTCACAAAGACACACACTGACACCCAGTAACAAAGACATACACTGCCACCAAGTCACAAAGACATACACTGATACACAGGCACACACTTACAACAAGTAACACAGACATACACTGACACCAAGTAAAAAAGACATACACTGATACCCAGTATCAGACACACACTTACACCAAGTAACAAAGAAATACACTGACACCAAGTCACAAAGACACGCACTGACACCCAGTAACAAAGACATACACTGACACCAAGTCACAAAGACATACACTGATACCCAGTAACACAGACACACACGGACAACAAGTAACAAAGACACACACTTACACCAAGTAACACAGACACACACTGATACCCAGTAACACAGACACACACTTACACCAAGTAACACAGACACACACTTACACCAAGTAACAAAGACATACACTTACACCAAGTAACAAAGACATACACTGATACCAAGTAACACAGACATACACTGACACCAAGTAACAAAGACATACACTGATACCCAGTAACACAGACACACACTTACACCAAGTAACACAGACACACACTTACACCAAGTAAGAAAGACATACGCTGATACCCAGGAACACAGACACACACTTACACCAAGTAACACAGACACACACTTACACCAAGTAACACAGACACACACTTACACCAAGTAACAAAGACATACAATTGCACCAAGTAACAAAGAAACACACTTACACCAAGCAACAAAGACTGACACTGATACCCAGCAACTCAGCCACACACTTACACCAAGTAACAAAGACATACACTGACACCCAGTAACACAAACAAACGCACACTGACACCCAGTAACACAGAGAAACACTAATAAACAGTAACAAAGACATACACTGACACCAAGTAACACAGACACACACTGATACCCAGTAGCAAAGACATACACTGACACCAAGTCACAAAGACATACACTGATGCCAAGTAACACAGACATACACTGACACCAAGTAACAAAGATATACACTGACACCAAGTAACAAAGACATGCACTGACACCAAGTAACAAAGACATGCACTGACACCAAGTAACAAAGACATACACTGATACCCAGTAACACAGACACACACTTACACCAAGTAACAAAGGCACACACTTACACCAAGTAACACAGACATAGACTGACACCAAGTAACACAGACACACACTTACACCAAGTAACAAAGACATACAATTGCACCAAGTAACAAAGAAACACACTTACACCAGGCAACAAAGACTGACACTGATACCCAGTAACACAGCCACACACTTACACCAAGTAACAAAGACATACACTGACACCCAGTAACACAAACAAACGCACACTGACACCCAGTAACACAGAGAAACACTAATAAACAGTAACAAAGACATACACTGACACCAAGTAACACAGACACACACTGATACCCAGTAGCAAAGACATACACTGACACCAAGTCACAAAGACATACACTGATGCCAAGTAACACAGACATACACTGACACCAAGTAACAAAGACATACACTGATACCCAGTAACACAGGCACACACTGTGGGGGGTGGGGTGGTGGGGGGAGGCACATTAGCGCAGTGGTTAGCACCGGTTAGCACCGCAGCCTCACAGCTCCATGGACCCGGGTTCGATTCTGCGTACTGCCTGTGCGGAGTTTGCAAGTTCTCCCGATGTCTGCGTGGGTGTCCTCCGGGTGCTCCGGTTTCCTCCCACATGCCAAAGATCTGCAGGTTGATAGGTTAATTGGCCATCATAAATTGCCCCTAGTATAGGTAGGTGGGAGGGAAATATATAGGGACAGGTGGGGATGTGATAGGAATACGGGATTAGTGTAGGATTAGTATAAATGGGTGGTTAATGGTCGGCACTGATTCGGTAGGCTGAAGGGCCTGTTCAAGTGCTATGTCTCTGAACTAAACTAAATACTGACACCTAGTGTCACAGATACACACTGACACCCAGTAACACAAACAAACACACACTGACACCCAGTAACACAGAGAAACACTAATAAACAGTAACAAAGTCATACATTGACACCAAGTCACAAACACATAGAATGACACCAAGTAACAAAGACGTACACTGACACCAAGTAACAAAGATATACACTGATACCCGGTAACACAGGCACACACTGGGGCGGGGGGGGGGGGGGGGGGTGCGAGGGGGCACATTGGCGCAGTGGTTCGCACCGCAGCCTCACAGCTCCATGGTCCCGGGTTCGATTCTGGGTGCTGCCTGTGCGGAGTTTGCAAGTTCTCCCTGTGTCTGCGTGAGTTTCCTCCGGGTGCTCCGGTTTCCTCCCACATGCCAAAGACTTGCAGGTTGATAGATTAATTGGCCATCATAAATTGCCCCTAGTATAGGTAGGTGGTAGGGAAATATATAGGGACAGGTGGGGATGTGATAGGAATACGGGATTAGTGTCGGATTAGTATAAATGGGTGGTTGATGGTCGGCACAGACACGGTGGGCCGAAGGGCCTGTTAAAGTGCTGTATCTCTAAACTAAACTAAATACTGACACCTAGTGTCACAGATACACACTGACACCCAGTAACACAAACAAACACACACTGACACAAAGTAACAGAGAAACACTAACAAACAGTAAAAAAGACATACAGTGACACCAAGTCACAAACACATACACTGACACCAAGTAACAAAGACGTACACTTACACCAAGTAACAAAGACATACACTGATACCCAGTAACACAGCCACACACTGACCCCCAGTAACAAAGATAAACACAGACCCCCAGTAACACAGACATGCACTGACACCAAGTCACACAGACATACACTGACACCCAGTAACAAAGACATACACTGACACCAAGTCACAAAGACATACACTGATACCCAGTAACACAGACACACACTTACACCAAGTAACACAGACATACACTGACACCAAGTAACAAAGACATACACTGATACCCAGTAACACAGACACACACTTACACCAAGTAACACAGACATACACTGACACCAAGTAACAAAGACATGCACTGATACCCAGGCACACACTTACACCAAGTAACACAGACATACACTGACACCAAGTAACAAAGACATACACTGATACCCAGTATCACAGACACACACGTACACCAAGTAACAAAGACATACACTGACACCAAGTCACAAAGACATACACTGATGCCAAGTAACACAGACATACACTGACACCAAGTAACAAAGACATACACTGATACCCAGTAACACAGGCACACACTGTGGGGGGGGGGGGGTGGTGGGGGGAGGCACATTAGCGCAGTGGTTAGCACCGCAGCCTCACAGCTCCATGGACCCGGGTTCGATTCTGGGTACTGCCTGTGCGGAGTTTGCAAGTTCTCCCGATGTCTGCGTGGGTGTCCTCCGGGTGCTCCGGTTTCCTCCCACATGCCAAAGATCTGCAGGTTGATAGGTTAATTGGCCGTCATAAATTGCCCCTAGTATAGGTAGGTGGGAGGGAAATATATAGGGACAGGTGGGGATGTGATAGGAATACGGGATTAGTGTAGGATTAGTATAAATGGGTGGTTAATGGTCGGCACTGATTCGGTAGGCTGAAGGGCCTGTTCAAGTGCTGTGTCTCTGAACTAAACTAAATACTGACACCTAGTGTCACAGATACACACTGACACCCAGTAACACAAACAAACACACACTGACACCCAGTAACACAGAGAAACACTAATAAACAGTAACAAAGTCATACATTGACACCAAGTCACAAACCCATACAATGACACCAAGTAACAAAGACGTACACTGACACCAAGTAACAAAGATATACACTGATACCCGGTAACACAGGCACACACTGGGGCGGGGGGGAGGGGGTGCGAGGGGGCACATTGGCGCAGTGGTTCGCACCGCAGCCTCACGGCTCCATGGTCCCGGGTTCGATTCTGGGTGCTGCCTGTGCGGAGTTTGCAAGTTCTCCCTGTGTCTGCGTGAGTTTCCTCCGGGTGCTCCGGTTTCCTCCCACATGCCAAAGACTTGCAGGTTGATAGGTTAATTGGCCATCACAAATTGCCCCTAGTACAGGTAGGTGGTAGGGAAATATATAGGGACAGGTGGGGATGTGATAGGAATAAGGGATTAGTGTCGGATTAGTATAAATGGGTGGTTGATGGTCGGCACAGACACGGTGGGCCGAAGGGCCTGTTAAAGTGCTGTATCTCTAAACTAAACTAAATACTGACACCTAGTGTCACAGATACACACTGACACCCAGTAACACAAACAAACACACACTGACACAAAGTAACACAGAGAAACACTAACAAACAGTAAAAAAGACATACAGTGACACCAAGTCACAAACACATACACTGACACCAAGTAACAAAGACGTACACTTACACCAAGTAACAAAGACATACACTGATACCCAGTAACACACCCACACACTGACCCCCAGTAACAAAGATAAACACAGACCCCCAGTAACACAGACATGCACTGACACCAAGTCACAAAGACACACACTGACACCCAGTAACAAAGACATACACTGACACCAAGTCACAAAGACATACACTGATACCCAGTAACACAGACACACACTTACACCAAGTAACACAGACATACACTGACACCAAGTAACAAAGACATACACTGATACCCAGGCACACACTTACACCAAGTAACACAGACATACACTGACACCAAGTAACAAAGACATACACTGATACCCAGTATCACAGACACACACGTACACCAAGTAACAAAGACATACACTGACACCAAGTCACAAAGACATACACTGATGCCAAGTAACAAAGACATACACTGATACCCAGTAACACAGTCACACACTGTGGGGGGGGGGGGCGTGGTGGGGGGAGGCACATTAGCGCAGTGGTTAGCACCGGTTAGCACCGCAGCCTCACAGCTCCATGGACCCGGATTCGATTCTGGGTACTGCCTGTGCGGAGTTTGCAAGTTCTCCCGATGTCTGCGTGGGTGTCCTCCGGGTGCTCCGGTTTCCTCCCACATGCCAAAGATCTGCAGGTTGATAGGTTAATTGGCCATCATAAATTGCCCCTAGTATAGGTAGGTGGGAGGGAAATATATAGGGACAGGTGGGGATGTGATAGGAATACGGGATTAGTGTAGGATTAGTATAAATGGGTGGTTAATGGTCGGCACTGATTCGGTAGGCTGAAGGGCCTGTTCAAGTGCTGTGTCTCTGAACTAAATTAAATACTGACACCTAGTGTCACAGATACACACTGATACCCAGTAACACAGACACACACTTACACCAAGTAACACAGACATACACTGACACCAAGTAACAAAGACATACACTGATACCCAGTAACACAGACACACACTTACACCAAGTAACACAGATATACACTGACACCAAGTAACAAAGACATGCACTGATACCCAGTAACACAGACACACACGGACACCAAGTAACAAAGACACACACTTACACCAAGTAACACAGACACACACTGACACCCATTAACAGAGACCACACTTACACCAAGTAACACAGACACACACTGACACCAAGTCACAAAGACACACACTGACACCCAGTAACAAAGACATACACTGACACCAAGTCACAAAGACATGCAGTGAAACAAAGGCACACACTTACACCAAGTAACACAGACATACACTGACACCAAGTAACAAAGACATACACTGATACCCAGTATCACAGACACACACTTACACCAAGTAACAAAGACATACACTGACACCAAGTAACACAGACATACACTGACACCAAGTAACAAAGACAGACAATTACACCAAGTCACAAAGACATACACTGACACCAAGTATTTTGACATACACTGACACCAAGTAACAAAGACACACACTGACACCCAGTAACAAAGACATACACAGACACCAAGTCACAAAGACATACACTGATACCCAGGAACACAGACTCACACTGACACCCAGTAACAAAGACATATACTTATACCAAGTCACAAAGACATACACTGATACCCAGTAACACAGACACACTCTGACACCCAGTAACAAAGACATACACTGATAGCAAGTCACAAAGACATACACTGACATCAAGTAACAAAGACGTACAATGACACCAAGTCACAAAGACACAAACTGACACGCAGTAACAAAGACATACACTGACACCAAGTCACAAAGACACACACTTACACCAAGTAACGCAGACATACACTGACACCAAGTAACAAAGACAGACAATTACACCAAGTAACAAAGACATACACTTACACCAAGTAACACATACACACACTGACACCCAGTAACACGGACACACACTTACACCAAGTAACACATACACACACTGACACCCAGTAACACAGACACACACTTACACCATGTAACACAGACATATACTGACACCAAGTAACAAAGACATACACTGATACCCAGGAACACAGACACACACTTACACCAAGTAACACAGACACACACTTACACCAAGTAACAAAGACATACACATACAACAGGTAACACAGACATACACTGACACCAAGTAACAAAGACATACAATTACACCAAGTAACAAAGACACACATTTACACCAAGTAACAAAGACAGACACTGATACCCAGTAACACAGACACACACTTACACCAAGTAACAAAGACATACACTGACACCAAGTAACACAAACAAACACACACTGACACCCAGTAACACAGAGAAACACTAATAAACAGTAACAAATGCATGCACAGACACCAAGTAACACAGACAAACACTTACACCCAGTAACAAAGACATACACTGACACCAAGTCACAAAGATATACACTGATAACAAGTCACAAAGATATACACTGATACCCAATAACACAGACACACACTGACACCAAGTAACAAAGACATACACTGACACCAAGTAACAAAGACATACACTTACACCAAGTAACAAATACAGACAATTACACCAAGTAACAAAGACATACACCTACACCAAGTATTTTGACATACACTGACACCAAGTAACAAAGACATACACTGATACCCAGTAACACAGACACTCACTTACACCAAGTAACAAAGACAGACACTGACACCCAGTAACACAGAGAAACACTAATAAACAGTAACAAAGACATACACTGACACCAAGTAACACAGACACACACTGATACCCAGCAGCAAAGACATACACTGACACCAAGTCACAAAGACATACACTGATACCAAGTAACACAGACATACACTGACACCAAGTAACATAGACATACACTGATACCCAGTAACAAAGGCACACACTGTGGGGGTTGGGGGGTGGGGGTGGGGGGAGGCACATTGGCGCAGTGGTTCGCACCGGTTAGCACCGCAGCCTCACAGCTCCAGGAACCCGGGTTCGATTCTGGGTACTGCCTGTGCGGAGTTTGCCAGTTCTCCCTATGTCTGCGTGGGTTTCCTCCGGGTGCCCCGGTTTCCTCCCACATGCCAAAGACTTGCAGGTTGATAGGCTAATTGGCCATCATAAATTGCCCCTAGCATAGGTAGGTGGGAGGGAAATATATAGGGACAGTAGGGGATGTGATAGGAATACGGGAGTAGAGTAGGATTAGTATAAATGGGTGGTTGTTGGTCGGCACTGACTCCGGAGGCTGAAGGCCCTGTTGAAGTGCTGTTTCTCTAAACTAAACTAATTTCTGACACCTAGTGTCACAGATACACACTGACACCCAGTAACACAAGCAAACACACACTGACACCCAGTTACACAGAGAAACACTAATAAACAGTAACAAAGTCATACAGTGACAACAAGTCACAAACACATACAATGACACCAAGTAACAAAGACGTGCACTTACACCAAGTAACAAAGACATACACTGATACCCAGTAACACAGACACACACTGAACCCCAGTAACACAGACACAACCTGACCCCCAGTAACACAGACATACACTGACAGTAAGTCACAAAGATACACACTGACACCCAGTAACAAAGACATACACTGACACCAACTCACAAAGACATACACTGATACACAGACACACACTTACAGTAAGTAACACAGACATAAACTGACACCAAGTAACAAAGACATACACCGATACCCAGTATCACAGACATACACTTACACCAAGTAACAAAGACATCCACTGATACCCAGCAACACAGGCACACACTGGGGGGGGGGGGGCACATTGGCGCAATGGTTAGCACCGCAGCCTCACAGCTCCAGGAACCCGGGTTCGATTCTGGGTACTGCCTGTGCGGAGTTTGCAAGTTCTCTCTGTGTCTGCGTGAGTTTCCTCCGGGTGCTCCGGTTTCCTCACACATGCCAAAGACCTGCAGGTTGATATGTTAATTGGCCATCATAAATTGCCCCTAGTATAGGTAGGTTGTAGGGAAATATATAGGGACAGGTGGGGATGTGATAGGAATACGGGATGAGTGTAGGATTAGTATAAATGGGTGGTTGATGGTCGGCACAGACTCGGTGGGCCGAAGGGCCTGTTAAAGTGCTGTATCTCTAAACTAAACTGAATACTGACACCTAGTGTCACAGATACACACTGACACCCAGTGACACAAACAAACACACACTGACACATAGTAACACAGAAAAACACTAATATACAGTAAAAAAGACATGCAGTGACACCAAGTCACAAACACATACACTGACACCAAGTAACAAAGACGTACACTTACACCAAGTGACAAAGACATACACTGATACCCAGTAGCACAGAAACACACTGACACCAAGTCACAAAGACACACACTGACACCCAGTAACAAAGACATACACTGACACCAAGTCACAAAGACATACACTGACACCAAGTAACAAAGACATACACTGATACCCAGTAACACAGACACACACTTACATCAAGTAACACAGACATACACTGACACCAAGTAGCAAAGACATACACTGATACCCAGAAACACAATTACACCAAGTAACACAGAAACTCACTGACACCAAGTAACAAAGACATACACTTACACCAAGTAACACAGACATACACTGACACCAAGTAACAAAGACACACACTTACACCAAGTAACAAAGACACACACTTACACCAAGTAACACAGACACACACTGACACCCATTAACACGGACCACACTTACACCAAGTAACGCAGACATACACTGACACCAAGTCACAAAGACCCACACTGACACCCAGTAACAAAGACATACACTGCCACCAAGTCACAAAGACATGCACTGATACACAGGCACACACTTACAACAAGTAACACAGACATAAACTGACACCAAGTAACAAAGACATACACTGATACCCAGTATCACAGACACACACTTACACCAAGTAACACAGACATACACTGACACCAAGTAACAAAGACATACACTGACACCCAGTAACACAGACACACACTTACACCAAGTAACACAGACATACACTGACACCAAGTAACAAAGACATACACTGCCACCGAGTCACAAAAACATGCACTGATACACAGGCACACACTTACAACAAGTAACACAGACATACACTGACACCAAGTAACAAAGACATACACTGATACCCAGTATCACAGACACACACTTACACCAAGTAACAAAGAAATACACTGAAACCAAGTCACAAAGACACACACTGACACCCAGTAACAAAGACATACACTGACACCAAGTCACAAAGACATACACTGATACCCAGTAACACAGACATACACTTACACCAAGTAACACAGACATACACTGACACCAAGTAACAAAGACATACACTGACACCCAGTAACACAGACACACACTTACACCAAGTAACACAGACATACACTGACACCAAGTAACAAAGACATACACTGACACCGAGGAACACAGAAACACAATTACACCAAGTAACACAGACACACACTTACACCAAGTAACAAAGACATACACTTACACCTAGTAGCAAAGACACACACTTACACCAAGTAACACAGATATACACTGACACCAAGTCACAAAGACATGCACTGACACCCAGTAACACAGAGACACACGGAAAACCAAGTAACAAAGACACACACTTACACCAAGTAACACAGACACACACTTACACCAAGTAACACAGACACACACTTACACCAAGGAACACAGACATGCACTGACACCAAGTAACAAAGACATACACCGATACCCAGTAACAAAGACACACACTTACACCAAGTAACACAGACACACACTGACACCCATTAACACAGACCACACTTACACCAAGTCACAAAGACACACACTGACACACAGTAACAAAGACATACACTGCCACCAAGTCACAAAGACATACACTGATACACAGGCACACACTTACAACAAGTAACACAGACATACACTGACACCAAGTAGCAAAGACATACACTGATACCCAGAAACACAATTACACCAAGTAACACAGAAACTCACTTACACCAAGTAACAAATACATACACTTACACCAAGTAACACAGACATACACTGACACCAACTAACACAGATATAAACTGACACCAAGTCACAAAGACATGCACTGACACCCAGTAACACAGACACACACGGACACCAAGTACAAAGACACACACTTACACCAAGTAACACAGACACACACTGACACCCATTAACACAGACCACACTTACACCAAGTAACGCAGGCATACACTGACACCAAGTCACAAAGACATACACTGATACCCAGTAACACAGACACACACGGACACCAAGTAACAAAGACACACACTTACACCAAGTAACACAGACATACACTGACACCAAGTAACAAAGACATACACTGATACCCAGTAACACAGACACACACTTACACCAAGTAACACAGACATACACTGACACCAAGTAACAAAGACATACACTGATACCGAGGAACACAGAAACACAATTACACCAAGTAACACAGACACACACTTACACCAAGTAACAAAGACATACACTTACACCAAGTAACACAGACATACACTGACACCAAGTAACAAAGACATACAATGACACCAAGTAGCAAAGACACACACTTACACCAAGTAACACAGATATACGCTGACACCAAGTCACAAAGACATGCACTCACACCCAGTAACACAGACACAAACGGACACCAAGTAACAAAGACACACACTTACACCAAGTAACACAGACACACACTGACACCCAGTAACACAGACACACACTTGCACCAAGTAACACAGACATACACTGACACCAAGTAACAAAGACATACACTGATACCCAGTAACACAGACACACACTTACACCAAGTAACACAGACACACACTTACACCAAGTAACCAAGACATACACTGATACCCAGGAACACAGACACACACTTACACCAAGTAACACAGACACACACTTACACCAAGTAACAAAGACATACACTTACACCAAGTAACACAGACATACACTGACACCAAGTAACAAAGACATACAATTATACCAAGTTACAAAGAAACACACTTACACCAAGCAACAAAGACAGACACTGATACCCAGTAACACAGACACACACTTACACCAAGTAACAAAGACATACACTGACACCCAGTAACACAAACAAACGCACACTGACACCCAGCAACACAGAGAAACACTAATAAACAGTAACAAAGACATACACTGACACCAAGTAACACAGACTCACACTGATACCCAGTAGCAAAGACATACACTGACACCAAGTCACAAAGACATACACTGATGCCAAGTAACACAGACATACACTGACACCAAGTAACAAAGACATACACTGATACCCAGGAACACAGGCACACACTGTGGGGGGGGGGGGGGGTGGTGGGGGGAGGCACGTTAGCGCAGTGGTTAGCAACGGTTAGCACCGCAGCCTCACAGCTCCAGGAACCCCGGTTCGATTCTGGGTACTGCCTGTGCGGAGTTTGCCAGTTCTCCCTATGTCTGCGTGGGTTTCCTCCGGGTGCTCCGGTTTCCTCCCACATGCCAAAGACTTGCAGGTTGATAGGCTAATTGGCCATCATAAATTGCCCCTAGCACAGGTAGGTGGGAGGGAAATATATAGGGACAGTAGGGGATGTGATAGGAATACGGGAGTAGTGTAGGATTAGTATAAATGGGTGGTTGTTGGTCGGCACTGACTCCGTAGGCTGAAGGGCCTGTTAAAGTGCTGTATCTCTAAACTAAACTAAATACTGATACCTAGTGTCACAGAAACACACTGACACCCAGTAACACAAACAAACACACACTGACACACAGTAACAGAGAGAAACACTAATAAACAGTAACAAAGACATACAGTGACACCAAGTCACAAACACATACACTGACACCAAGTAACAAAGACGTACACTTACACCAAGTAACAAAGACATACACTGATACCCAGTAACAGACACACACTGACCCCCAGTAACAAAGATACACACTGACCCCCAGTAACACAGACATGCACTGACACCAAGTCACAAAGACACACACTGACACCCAGTAACAAAGACATACACTGACACCAAGTCACAAAGACATACACTGATACCCAGTAACACAGACACACACTTACACCAAGTAACACAGACATACACTGACACCAAGTAACAAAGACATACACTGATACCCAGTAACACAGACACACACTTACACCAAGTAACACAGACATACACTGACACCAAGTAACAAAGACATGCACTGATACCCAGGAACACAGAAACACAATTACACCAAGTAACACAGACACTCACTTACACCAAGTAACAAAGACACACACTTACACCAAGTAACACAGATATACACTCACACCAAGTCACAAAGACATGCACTGACACCCAGTAACACAGACACACACGGACACCAAGTAACAAAGACACACACTTACACCAAGTAACACAGACACACACTGACACCCATTAACAGAGAGCACACTTACACCAAGTAACACAGACATACACTGACACCAAGTCACAAAGACACACACTGACACCCAGTAACAAAGGCATGCACTGACACCAAGTCACAAAGACATGCACTGATACACAGGCACACACTTACACCAAGTAACACAGTCATACACTGACACCAAGTAACAAAGACATACACTGATACCCAGTATCACAGACACACACTTACACCAAGTAACAAAGACATACACTGACACCAAGTCACAAAGACACACACTGACACCCAGTAACAAAGACATACACTGACACCAAGTCACAAAGACATACACTGATACCCAGTAACACAGGCACACACTGTGGGGTGGGGGGGGGGGGGGCACATTGGCGCAGTGGTTGGCCCCGCAGCCTCACAGCTCCAGGGACCCGGGTTCAAAGAACAAAGATAATTACAGCACAGGAACAGGCCCTTCGGCCCTCCAAGCCTGCGCCGATCCAGATCCTCTCTCTAAACATGTCGCCTATTTTCTCAGGTTCTGTATCTCTTTTCTTCCTGCCCATTCATGTATCTGTCTAGATACATCTTAAAAGACTCCATCGTGCCCGCATCTACCACCTCCGCTGGCAATGCGTTCCAGGTGCCCACCACCCTCTGCGTTAAGAACTTTCCACGCATATCCCCCCTAAACATTTCCCCTTTCACTTTGAACTCGTGTCCTCCAGTAATTGAAACCCCCACTCTGGGAAAAAGCCTCTTGCTGTCCACCCTGTCTATACCTCTCATGATTTTGTACACCTCAACCAGGTCCCCCCTCAACCTCCGACTTTATAATGAAAATAATCCTAATCTGCTCAACCTCTCTTCATAGCTAGCGCCCTCCATACCAGGCAACATCCTGGTGAACCTCCTCTGCACCCTCTCCAAAGCATCCACATCCTTTTGATAATGTGGCGACCAGAACTGTACGCAGTATTCCAAATGTGGCCGAACCAAAGTCCTATACAACTGTAACATGACCTGCCAACTCTTGTACTCAATGCCCCGTCCGATGAAGGAAAGCATGCCGTATGCCTTCTTGACCACTCTATTTACCTGCGTTGCCACCTTCAGGGAACAGTGGACCAGAACACCCATATCTCTCTGGACATCAATTTTCCCCAGGACTTTTCCATTTACTGTATAGTTCACTCTTGAATTGGATCTTCCAAAATGCATCACCTCGCATTTGCCCTGATTGAACTCCATCTGCCATTTCTCTGCCCAACTCTCTAACCTATCTATATTTTGCTGTATTCCCTGACAGTCCCCTTCACTATCTGCTACTCCACCAATCTTAGTGTCGTCTGCAAACTTGCTAATCAGTCCACCTATACTTTCCTCCAAATCATTAATGTATATCACAAACAACAGTGGTCCCAGCACGGATCCCTGTGGAACACCACTGGTCACACGTCTCCATTTTGAGAAACTCCCTTCTACTGCTACTCTCTGTCTCCTGTTGCCCAGCCAATTCTTTATCCATCTAGCTAGTACACCTTGGACCCCAAGCGTTTTCACTTTCTCCATCAGCCTGCCATGGGGAACCTTATCAAACGCCTGACTGAAGTCCATGTATATGACATCGACAGCCCTTCCCTCATCAATCAACTTTGTCACTTCCACAAAGAATTCTATTAAGTTGGTAAGACATGACCTTCCCTGCACAAAACCATGTTGCCTATCACTGATAAGCCCATTTTCTTCCAAATGGGAATAGATCCTATCCCTCAGTATCTTCTCCAGCAGCTTCCCTACCACTGACGTCAGGCTCACCGGTCTATAATTACCTGGATTATCCCTGCTACCCTTCTTAAACAAGGGGACAACATTAGCAATTCTCCAGTCCTCCGGGACCTCACCCGTGTTTAAGGATGCCGCAAAGATATCTGTTAAGGCCCCAGCTATTTCCTCTCTCGCTTCCCTCAGTAGCCTGCGATAGATCCCATCCGGACCTGGGGACCTGTCCACCTTAATGCCCTTTAGAATACCCAACACTTCCTCCCTCCTTATGCCGACTTGACTTAGAGTAATCAAACATCTGTTCCTAACCTCAACATCCGTCATGTCCCTCTCCTCGGTGAATACCAATGCAAAGTACTCATTTAAAATCTCACCCATTTTCTCTGAGTCCAAGCATAACATTCCTCCTTTGTCCTTTAGTGGGCCAATCCTTTCTCTAGTTACCCTCTTTCTCCTTATATATGAATAAAAGGCTTTGGGATTTTCCTTAACCCTGTTTGCTAAAGATATTTCATGACCCCTTTTAGCCCTCTTAATTCCTCGTTTCAGATTGGTCCTACATTCCCGATATTCTTTCAAAGCTTCGTCTTTCATCAGCCGCCTGGACCTTATGTATGCTTCCTTTTTCCTCTCAGCTAGTCTCACAATTTCACCTGTCATCCATGGTTCCCTAATCTTGCCATTTCTATCCCTCATTTTCACAGGAACATGTCTCTCCTGCACGCTAATCAACCTCTCTTGAAAAGCCTCCCACATATCACATGTGGATTAACCTTCAAACAGCTGCTCCCAATCTACATTTCCCAGCTCCTGACGAATTTTGGTATAGTTGGCCTTCCCCCAATTTAGCACTCTTCCTTTAGGACCACTCTCGTCTTTGTCCATGAGTATTTTAAAGCTTACGGAATTGTGATCACTATTCCCAAAGTAGTCCCCTACTGAAACTTCAACGACCATTCTGGGTACTGCCTGTGCGGAGTTTGCAAGTTCTCTCTGTGTCTGCGTGAGTTTCCTCCGGGTGCTCCGGTTTCCTCCCACATGCCAAAGACTTGCAGGTTGATAGGTTAATTGGCCATCATAAATTGCCACTAGTAGAGGTAGGTGGTAGGGAAATATATAGGGACAGGTGGGGATGTGATAGGAATACGGGATTAGTGTAGGATTAGTATAAATGGGTGGTTGATGGTCGGCACAGACTCGGTGGGATGAAGGGCCTGTGAAAGTGCTGTGTCTTGAAACTAAACTAAATACTGACAACTAGTGTCACAGATACACACTGACACACAGTAACACAAACAAACACACACTGACACCCAGTAACACAGAGAAACACTAATAAACAGCAACAAAGACATCCACTGACACCAAGTCACAAACACATACACTGACACCAAGTAACAAAGACATACACTGACACCCACTAACACAGACACACACTGACACCCAGTTAGAAACACACACTGACCCCCAGTAACACAGACACACACTGACACCCAGTAACACAGACATACACTGACACCCAGTAACAAAGAAATACACTGACACCAAATCACAAAGAGATGCACTGATACACAGACACACACTTATACCAAGAAACACAGACATGCACTGTAACCCAGTATCACAGACACACACTTATACCAAGTAACAAAGACATACACTGACACCAAGTCACAAAGACATACACTGATACCCAGGAACACAGACACACACTGACACCCAGTAACAAAGACATACACTGATACCAAGTCACAAAGACATACACTGATACCCAGTAACACAGACACACACAGACACCCAGTAACAAAGACGTACACTGATACCAAGGCACAAAAACATACACTGATACCCAGTAACACAGACACACACTGACACCCAGTAACAAAGACATACACTGATACCAAGTCATAAAGACATACACTGATACCCAGTAACACAGACACACACTGACACCAAGTAACAAAGATATACACTGACACCAAGTAACAAAGACATACACTTACACCAAGTAACAAAGACGCACACTTACACCAAGTAACACAGACATACAATGACACCAAGTAACAAAGACATACCCTGACACCAAGTAACAAAGACATACACTTGCACCAAGTATTTTGACATACACTGACACCAAGTAACAAAGACATTCACTGATACCCAGTAACACGGACACACAATTACACCAAGTAACAAAGACATACACTGACACCAAGTCACACAGACACACACTTACACAAAGTAACACAGACATACACTGACACCAAGTAACAAAGACATGCACTGATACCCAGTAACACAGACACACATTTACACCAAGTAACAAAGACAGACATTGATACCCAGTAACACAGACACACACTGACACCAAGTAACAAAGACATACACTGACACCAAGTAAGAAGAACATACACTGACACACAGTAACACAGACACACACGGACACCACGTAACAAAGACACACACATACACCAAGTAACACAGACACAAACTGACACCCAGTAACACAGACGCACACTTACACCAATTAACACATACATACACTGATACCCAGTAACACAGACACACACTTACACTAAGTAACACAGACATACAATGACACCAAGTAACAAAGACATGCACTGATACCCAGTAACACAGACACACACTTACACCACGTAACAAAGACATACACTGACACCAAGTAACAAAGACATACACTGACAGCCAGTAACACAGACACACAATTACACCAATTAACACAGACATACACTGACACCAAGTAACAAAGACATACACTGATACCCAGTAACACAGACACACACTTACACTAAGTAACACAGACATACACTGACACTAAGTAACAAAGACATACACTGACACCCAGGAACACAGACACACACTTACACCAAGTAACAGAGTCACACAATTACACCAAGTAACAAAGACATACACTGACACCAAGTAACAAAGACATACAATTACACCAAGTGACAAAGACACACACTTACACCAAGTAACACAGATATACACTGACACCAAGTCACAAAGACATGCACTGACACCCAGTAACACAGACACACACTGATACCCAGTAATACAGACACACACTTACACCAAGTCACAAAGACACACACTGACACCAAGTCACAAAGACATACACTGATACCCAGTAACACAGACACACACTTACACCAAGTTACACAGACATACACGGACACCCAGCAACACAGACACAAAATTACACCAAGTAACAAAGACATACACTGACACCCATCAACAAAGACATACACTGACACCCAGTAACACAGACACACACTTACACCAAGTAACAAAGACACTCACTTACACCATTAACACAGACAAACACTGACACCCAGTAACACAGACACACACTTACACCAAGTAACACAGACATGCACTGACACCGAGTAACAAAGACATACACTGATACCAAGTAATTCAGGCACACACTGTGAGGGTGGGGGAGGGGGGGAGCACATTGGCGCAGTGGTTAGCACCGCAGCCTCACAGCTCCAGGGACCCGGGTTCGATTCTGGGTACTGCCTGTGCGGAGTTTGCAAGTTCTCTCTGTGTCTGCGTGGGTTTCCTCCGGGTGCTTCGGTTTCCTCCCACATGCCAAAGACTTGCAGGTTGATAGGTTAATTGGCCATCATAAATTTCCCCTAGTATATGTAGGTGGGAGGGAAATATATAGGGACAGGTGGGGATGTGATCGGAATACGGGATTCGTGTAGGATTAGTATGAATGGGTGGTTGATGGTCGGCACTGACTCGGTGGGCGGAAGGGCCTGTTAAAGTGCTGTGTCTCGAAACTAAACTAAATACTGACACCTAGTGTCACAGATACACACTGACACCCAGTAACACAAACAAACACACACTGACACCCAGTAACACAGAGAAACACTAATAAACAGTAACAAAGACATACACTGACACCAAGTCACAAACACGTACACTGAATCCCAGTAGCACAGACACACACTTACACCAAGTAACAAAGACATACACTGACACCAAGTAACAAAGACACACACTGACACCAAGTAACAAAGACATACACTGATACCCAGTAACACAGACACACACGTACACCAACTAACAAAGACATACACTGATACCCAGTGACACAGACACACACTTCCAGCAAGTAACAAAGACATACACTGACACCAAGTAACAAAGACATACACTTACACCAAATAACACAGACATACACTGACACCAAGTAACAAAGACATGCACTTACACCAAGTAAGAAAGTCACACACTTACAGCAAGTAACACCGACCTACACTGACACCAAGTAACAAAGACATACACTGATACCCAGCAACACAGATACACTCTAACACCAAGTAACAAAGACAGACACTGATACCCAGTAACACAGATACACACTTACACCAAGAATCAAAGACATACACTGACACCAATTAACAAAGACATACACTTACACCAAGTAACAAAGACATACACTGACACCAAGTAAAAAAGGCATACACTTACACCAAGTAACAAAGACATACACTGACACCAAGTAACAAAGACATACACTTACACCAATTAACAAATACACACACTTGCACCAAGTAACACGGTCATACACTGACACCAAGTAACTAAGACAGACGCTGATACCCGGTAACACAGACACACACTAACACCAAGTAACAAAGACAGACACTGACACCCAGTAATACAGACACACACTTACACCAAGTCACAAAGAAACACACTGACACCCAGTACCAAAGACAGACACTGATACCCAGTAACAAAGACACACACTGACACCAAGTCACAAAGACACACACTGACACCCAGTAACAAAGACATGCAATGACACCCAGTAACACAGACACACACTTACACCAAGTAACACGCACATACACTGACACCAAGTAACAAAGACACACACTGACACCAAGTAACACAGACATACACTGACATCAACTAACAAAGACATACACTGATACCCAGTGACACAGACAAACTCTTCCAGCAAGTAACAAAGACATACACTGACACCAAGCAACAAAGACATACACTTACACCAAATAACACAGACATACAGTGACACCAAGTAACAAAGACATACACTTATACCAACTAACAAAGACACACAATTACACCAAGTAACACAGACATACACTGACACCAATTAACAAAGACATGCACTTACATCAAGTCAGAGAGACACACAATTACACCAAGTAACACATACCTACACTGACACCAAGTAACAGAGACATACACTGATATCCAGAAACACAGACACACTCTGACACCAAGTAACAAAGACAGACACTGATACCCAGTAACACAGACACGCACTTACACCAAGAATCAAAGACATACACTGACACCAAGTAACAAAGGCATACACTTACACCAAGTAACAAAGACATACACTGACACCAAGTAACAAAGACATACACTTACACCAAGTAACAAAGACATACATTGACACCAAGTAACAAAGACATACACTGTTTCGAAGTAACAAAGACATACACTGATACCCAGTAACAAAGACACACACTTACACCAAGTAACAAAGACAGACACTGATACCCAGTAATACAGACACACACTTACACCAAGTCACAAAGACACACACTGACACCCATAACAAAGACAGACACTGATCCCCAGTAACACAGACCCACTCTTACGCCAAGTAAGAAAGATAGACACTGACATCCAGTAACACAGACATACAATTACACCAAGTCACAAAGACACACACTGACACCAAGTAACAAAGACATACACTGATACCCAGTAACACAGACACACACTTACACCAAGTAACAAAGACATAAACTGATACCCAGTAACATAGACACACACTGACACCAAGTATCACGAACATACACTGACACCAAGTATCAAAGACACCCACTTTGACCAATTAACAAAGACATATACTGACACCCAGGAACACAGATGCACAGTGACACCCAGTAACACAGAGAAACACTGACACCTAGTAACAAAGGCACACACTGACACCAAGTAACACAGACATACACTGACACCAAGTAACAAACACACCCACTTTGACCAAGTACAAAGACATACACTGACACCAAGCAACAAAGACATACAATGATACCCAGTATCACAGACACGCACTGACACCCAGAAATAAAGACATTCGTTGACACCAAGTAACAAAGACAGACACTGATAACCAGTAACACAGACACACACTTACACCAAGTAACAAAGACATACTCTGACACAAAGTAACAAAGACATACACATACACCAAGTAACAAAGACATACACTGACACCAAGTAACAAAGACATACACTGATACCCAGTCACACATACTCACACTTACACCAAGTAACAAAGACATACACTGATACCCAATAACACAAACACACACTTACACCAACTAACACAGTCATACACTGACACCCAGTAACAAATACATGCACTGACTCCCAGTAACAAAGACACACACTGACACCAAGTAACAAAGACATACACTGATACCCAGTAACACAGACACACACTTACACCAAGTAACAAAGACATACACTGACACCAATTAACAAAGACATACACTGATACCCAGTAACAGAGACACACACTTCCACCAAGTAACAAAGACAGACACTGACACCAAGTAACAAAAACATACACTGACACCAATTAAAAAAGTCATACTCTGACACCAAGTAACAAAGACATACACTGATACCCAATAACACAGACTCAAACTTACACCAAGTAACAAAGACATACACTTACACCAAGTAACAAAGACATACACTTACACCAATTAAAAAAGTCATACTCTGACAACAAGTAACAAAGACATTCACTGATACCCAATAACACAGACTCACACTTACACCAAGTAACAAAGACATACACTGATACCCAGTTACACACACACACACTTATACCAAGTAACACAGACACACACAGACACCAAGTAACAAAGACGGACACTGACACCCAGTAACACAGACACACACTTACACCAAGTAACAAAGACATACACTGATACCCAGCAACACAGACACACACGTACACCAAGTAACAAAGACAGACACTGATACCCAGTAACACAGACGTACACTTACACCAAGTATCAAAGACATACACTGACACCAAGTAGCAAGGACATACACTTACACCAAGTAACAAAGACATTCACTGACACCAAGTAACAAAGACATACACTTACACAAAGTAACAAAGACATACACTGACCCCAAGTAACAAAGACATACACTTACACCAAGTAACAAAGACATACGCTGACACCAAGTAACAAAGACATACACTGATACCCAGTAACACAGACACACTCTTCCACCAGGTAACACAGACAGACACTTACACCAAGTAACAAAGACATACACTGATACCCAGTAACACAGACACACAATTACACCAAGTAACAGAGACATGCACTGACACCAAGTAACAAAGACATACACTTACACCAAGTAACAAAGACAGGCACTGACACCAAGTAACAAAGACATACACTTACACCAAGTAACACAGACAAACACTGACACCAAGTAACAAAGACACAGGCATACACCAAATACACAGACATACACTGACACCAAGTAACAAAGACATTCACTGATACCCAGTAACACAGACACACACTAACACCAAGTCACAAAGACATGCACTGACACTCAGTAACAAAGACAAACACTGACACCCAGTAACAAAGACACACACTGACACCAAGTAACAAAGACATACACTGACACCAAGCAACAAAGACATACAATGATACCCAGTATCACAGACACGCACTGACACCCAGAAATAAAGACATTCGTTGACACCAAGTAACAAAGACAGACACTGATAACCAGTAACACAGACACACACTTAAACCAAGTAGCAAAGACATACACTGATACCCAGTAACACAGACACACACTTACACCAAGTAACAAAGACATACTCTGACACAAAGTAACAAAGACATACATATACACCAAGTAACAAAGACATACATATACACCAAGTAACAAAGACATACACTGACACCAAGTAACAAAGACATACACTGATACCCAGTCACACATACTCACACTTACACCAAGTAACAAAGACATACACTGATACCCAATAACACAGACACACACTTACACCAACTAACACAGTCATACACTGACACCCAGTAACAAAGACATGCACTGACTCCCAGTAACAAAGACACACATTGACACCAAGTAACAAAGACATACACTGATACCCAGTAACACAGACACACACTTACACCAAGTAACAAAGACATACACTGACACCAATTAACAAAGACATACACTGATACCCAGTAACAGAGACACACACTTCCACCAAGTAACAAAGACAGACACTGACACCAAGTAACAAAAACATACACTGACACCAATTAAAAAAGTCATACTCTGACACCAAGTAACAAAGACATACACTGATACCCAATAACACAGACTCAAACTTACACCAAGTAACAAAGACATACACTTACACCAAGTAACAAAGACATACACTTACACCAATTAAAAAAGTCATACTCTGACAACAAGTAACAAAGACAGACACTGATACCCAGTAACACAGACACGCACTTACACCAAGAATCAAAGACATACACTGACACCAAGTAACAAAGGCATACACTTACACCAAGTAACAAAGACATACACTGACACCAAGTAACAAAGACATACACTTACACCAAGTAACAAAGACATACATTGACACCAAGTAACAAAGACATACACTGTTTCGAAGTAACAAAGACATACACTGATACCCAGTAACAAAGACACACACTTACACCAAGTAACAAAGACACACACTGATACCCAGTAATACAGACACACACTTACACCAAGTCACAAAGACACACACTGACACCCATAACAAAGACAGACACTGATCCCCAGTAACACAGACCCACTCTTACGCCAAGTAAGAAAGATAGACACTGACATCCAGTAACACAGACATACAATTACACCAAGTCACAAAGACACACACTGACACCAAGTAACAAAGACATACACTGATACCCAGTAACACAGACACACACTTACACCAAGTAACAAAGACATAAACTGATACCCAGTAACATAGACACACACTGACACCAAGTATCACGAACATACACTGACACCAAGTATCAAAGACACCCACTTTGACCAATTAACAAAGACATATACTGACACCCAGGAACACAGATGCACAGTGACACCCAGTAACACAGAGAAACACTGACACCTAGTAACAAAGGCACACACTGACACCAAGTAACACAGACATACACTGACACCAAGTAACAAACACACCCACTTTGACCAAGTACAAAGACATACACTGACACCAAGCAACAAAGACATACAATGATACCCAGTATCACAGACACGCACTGACACCCAGAAATAAAGACATTCGTTGACACCAAGTAACAAAGACAGACACTGATAACCAGTAACACAGACACACACTTACACCAAGTAGCAAAGACATACACTGATACCCAGTAACACAGACACACACTTACACCAAGTAACAAAGACATACTCTGACACAAAGTAACAAAGACATACACATACACCAAGTAACAAAGACATACACTGACACCAAGTAACAAAGACATACACTGATACCCAGTCACACATACTCACACTTACACCAAGTAACAAAGACATACACTGATACCCAATAACACAGACACACACTTACACCAACTAACACAGTCATACACTGACACCCAGTAACAAAGACATGCACTGACTCCCAGTAACAAAGACACACACTGACAACAAGTAACAAAGACATACACTGATACCCAGTAACACAGACACACACTTACACCAAGTAACAAAGACATACACTGACACCAATTAACAAAGACATACACTGATACCCAGTAACAGAGACACACACTTCCACCAAGTAACAAAGACAGACACTGACACCAAGTAACAAAAACATACACTGACACCAATTAAAAAAGTCATACTCTGACACCAAGTAACAAAGACATACACTGATACCCAATAACACAGACTCAAACTTACACCAAGTAACAAAGACATACACTTACACCAAGTAACAAAGACATACACTTACACCAATTAAAAAAGTCATACTCTGACAACAAGTAACAAAGACATTCACTGATACCCAATAACACAGACTCACACTTACACCAAGTAACAAAGACATACACTGATACCCAGTTACACACACACACACTTATACCAAGTAACACAGACACACACAGACACCAAGTAACAAAGACGGACACTGACACCCAGTAACACAGACACACACTTACACCAAGTAACAAAGACATACACTGATACCCAGCAACACAGACACACACGTACACCAAGTAACAAAGACAGACACTGATACCCAGTAACAAAGACATACACTTACACCAAGTATCAAAGACATACACTGACACCAAGTAGCAAGGACATACACTTACACCAAGTAACAAAGACATTCACTGACACCAAGTAACAAAGACATACACTTACACAAAGTAACAAAGACATACACTGACCCCAAGTAACAAAGACATACAGTTGCACCAAGTAACACAGACATACACTGACACCAAGTAACAAAGACATACACTTACACCAAGTAACAAAGACATACGCTGACACCAAGTAACAAAGACATACACTGATACCCAGTAACACAGACACACTCTTCCACCAGGTCACACAGACAGACACTTACACCAAGTAACAAAGACATACACTGATACCCAGTAACACAGACACACAATTACACCAAGTAACAGAGACATGCACTGACACCAAGTAACAAAGACATACACTTACACCAAGTAACAAAGACAGGCACTGACACCAAGTAACAAAGACAGGCACTGACACCAAGTAACAAAGACATACACATACACCAAGTAACAAAGACATACACATACACCAAGTAACAAAGACATACACTGACACCAAGTAACAAAGACATACACTTACACCAAGTAACACAGACATACACTTACACCAAGTAACACAGACAAACACTGACACCAAGTAACAAAGACACAGGCATACACCAAATACACAGACATACACTGACACCAAGTAACAAAGACATTCACTGATACCCAGTAACACAGACACACACTAACACCAAGTCACAAAGACATGCACTGACACTCAGTAACAAAGACAAACACTGACACCCAGTAACAAAGACACACACTGACACCAAGTAACAAAGACATACACTGACACCAAGCAACAAAGACATACAATGATACCCAGTATCACAGACACGCACTGACACCCAGAAATAAAGACATTCGTTGACACCAAGTAACAAAGACAGACACTGATAACCAGTAACACAGACACACACTTAAACCAAGTAGCAAAGACATACACTGATACCCAGTAACACAGACACACACTTACACCAAGTAACAAAGACATACTCTGACACAAAGTAACAAAGACATACATATACACCAAGTAACAAAGACATACACTGACACCAAGTAACAAAGACATACACTGATACCCAGTCACACATACTCACACTTACACCAAGTAACAAAGACATACACTGATACCCAATAACACAGACACACACTTACACCAACTAACACAGTCATACACTGACACCCAGTAACAAAGACATGCACTGACTCCCAGTAACAAAGACACACACTGACACCAAGTAACAAAGACATACACTGATACCCAGTAACACAGACACACACTTACACCAAGTAACAAAGACATACACTGACACCAATTAACAAAGACATACACTGATACCCAGTAACAGAGACACACACTTCCACCAAGTAACAAAGACAGACACTGACACCAAGTAACAAAAACATACACTGACAACAATTAAAAAAGTCATACTCTGACACCAAGTAACAAAGACATACACTTATACCCAATAACACAGACTCAAACTTACACCAAGTAACAAAGACATACACTTACACCAAGTAACAAAGACATACACTTACACCAATTAAAAAAGTCATACTCTGACAACAAGTAACAAAGACATACACTGATACCCAATAACACAGACTCACACTTACACCAAGTAACAAAGACATACACTGATACACAGTTACACACACACACACTTATACCAAGTAACACAGACACACACAGACACCAAGTAACAAAGACGGACACTGACACCCAGTAACACAGACACACAATTACACCAAGTAACAAAGACATACACTGATGCCCAGCAACACAGACACACACGTACACCAAGGAACAAAGACAGACACTGATACCCAGTAACACAGACATACACTTACACCAAGTATCAAAGCATACACTGACACCAAGTAGCAAGGACATACACTTACACCAAGTAACAAAGACATTCACTGACACCAAGTAACAAAGACATACACTTACACAAAGTAACAAAGACATACACTGACCCCAAGTAACAAAGACATACAGTTGCACCAAGTAACACAGACATACACTGACACCAAGTAACAAAGACATACACTTACACCAAGTAACAAAGACATACGCTGACACCAAGTAACAAAGACAAACACTGATACCCAGTAACACAGACACACTCTTCCACCAGGTAACACAGACAGACACTTACACCAAGTAACAAAGACATACACTGATACCCAGTAACACAGACACACAATTACACCAAGTAACAGAGACATGCACTGACACCAAGTAACAAAGACATACACTTACACCAAGTAACAAAGACAGGCACTGACACCAAGTAACAAAGACATACACTTACACCAAGTAACAAAGACATACACTGACACCAAGTAACAAAGACATACACTTACACCAAGTAACACAGACAAACACTGACACCAAGTAACAAAGACACAGGCATACACCAAATACACAGACATACACTGACACCAAGTAACAAACACATTCACTGATACCCAGTAACACAGACACACACTAACACCAAGTCACAAAGACATGCACTGACACTCAGTAACAAAGACAAACACTGACACCCAGTAACAAAGACAGACACTGATACCCAGTAACACAGACACACACGTACACCAAGTAACAAAGACATACACTGATATCCAGCAACACAGGCACACACTTACACCAAGTAACAAAGACAGACTCTGATACCCAGTAACACAGACATACACTTACACCAAGTATCAAAGACAGACACTGACACCAAGTAGCAAAGACATACACTTACATCAAGTAACAAAGACGTCCACTGACACCAAGTAACAAAGACATACACTTACAACAAGTAACAAAGACATACACTGACACCAAGTAACAAAGACATACAGTTACACCAATAACACAGACATACATTGACACCAAGTAACAAAGACATACACTTACACCAAGTAACAAAGACATACACTGACACCAAGTAACATAGACATACACAGATACCCAGTAACACAGACACACATATACACCAAGTAACACAGACACACACTTACACCAAATAACAAAGACAGAGAATGACACCAAGGAACAAAGACAGACACTGATACCCATTAACACAGACACACAATTACACCAAGTAACAGAGACATACACTGACACGTGGTAAAAAAGACATACACTTACACCAAGTAACAAAGATATACACTGACACCAAGTAACAAAGACATACAGTTACACCAAGTAACACAGACATACACTGACACCAAGTAACAAATACATACACTTACACCAAGTAACAAAGACATACACTTACACCAAGTAACACGGACATTCAGTGACACCAAGTAACAAAGACGTCCACTGACACCAAGTAACAAAGACATACACTTACAACAAGTAACAAAGACATACACTGACACCAAGTAACAAAGACATACAGTTACACCAATAACACAGACATACATTGACACCAAGTAACAAAGACATGCACTTACACCAAGTAACAAAGACATGCACTTACACCAAGTAACACAGACATACACTGACACCAAGTAACAAAGACATCCACTTACATCAAGTACAAAGACATACACTGACACCAAGCAACAAAGACATACAATGATACCCAGTATCGCAGACACGCACTGACACAAAGTAACAAAGGCAGACACTGAAACCCAGTAACACAGACACACAATTACACCAAGTAACAAAGACATACACTGATACCCAGTAACACAGACACACACTTACACCAAGTAACAAAGACATACACTGACACAAAGTAACAAAGACATACACTTACAACAAGTAACAAAGACATTCACTGACACGATGTAACAAAGACATACACTGATACCCAGAAACACAGACACACACTTACACCAAGTAACAAAGGCATACACTGACACCCAGGAACACAGATACACACTGACACCCAGTAACACCGAGAAACACTTACTCCAAGTAACAAAGACATACACTGAAACCCAGTAACACAGACACGCACTTACACCATGTCACAAAGACATACACTGACACCCAGTAACAAAGACATGCACTGACACCCAGTAACACAGACACACACTGACACCATGTAACAAAGACATACAATGATACCCAGTAACACAGACACACAATTACACCAAGTAACAAAGACATACACTGACACCAATTAACAAAGACATACACTGATACCCAGGAACACAGACACACACTTACACCAAGTAACAAAGACATACACTGACACCAAGTAACAAAGACATACATTTACACCAATTAAAAAAGACATACATTGACACCAGATAACAAAGACATACACTGATACCCAATAACACAGACACACACTTACACCAAGTAACAAATACATACACTGATACCCAGTTACACAGACATACACTTACACCAAGTAACAAAGACACACACAGACACCAAGTAACAAAGACGTACACTGATACCCAGTAACACAGAGACACACTTACACCAAGTAACAAAGACATACACTGATACCCAGTTCCACAGACACACACTTACACCAAGTAACAAAGACAGACACTGATACCCAGTAACACAGACATACACTTACACCAAGTATCAAAGACATACACTGACACCAAGTAGCAAAGACATACACTTACAGCAAGTAACAAAGACATACACTGACACCAAGTAACAAAGACATACACTTACACCAAGTATCAAAGACATACACTGACACCAAGTAGCAAAGACATACACTTACAGCAGGTAACAAAGACATACACTGACACCAAGTAACAAAGACATACACTTACACCAAGTAACAAAGACATACACTGACACCTAGTAACAAAGACATACACTGACACCAGGTAACACAGACATACACTGACACCAAGTAACACAGACATACACTGACACCTAGTAACAAATACATACACTTACACCGAGTAACAAATACATGCACTGACACCAAGTAACAAAGACATACACTGATACCCAGTAACACAGACACACAGTTACACCAAGTAACACAGACACACACTTACACCAAGTAACAGAGACATACACTGACACCAAGTAACAAAGACATACACTTGCACCAAGTAACAAAGACATGCACGGACACCAAGAAGCAAAGACATACACTTACACCAAGTAACAAAGACAACACTGACACCAAGTAACAAAGACATGCACTTACACCAAGTAGCTCAGACATACACTGACACCAAGTAACAAAGACACACACATACACCAGGTACACAGACATACACTGACACCAAGTAACAAAGACATACACAGACACCAAGTAACAAAGACGTACACTGATACCCAGTAACACAGCCACACACAGACACCAAGTAACAAAGACAGACACTGACACCAAGTAACAAAGACAGACACTGATACCAAGTAACAAAGACAGACACTGATACCCAGTAACACAGACATACACTTACACCAAGTATCAAAGACATACACTGACACCAAGTAGCAAAGACATATACTTACACCAAGTAACAAAGACATACACTGGCACCAAGTAGCAAAGACATACACTGACACCAAGTAACAAAGACATACACTTACACCAAGTAGCAAATACATACACTTACACCAAGTAACAAAGACATACACTGACACCAAGTAACAAAGAAACACACTTACACCAAGTACACAGACGTACACTGACACCAAGTAACAAAGACATACACTGATACCCAGGAACACAGACAAACACTTACAGCAAGTAACAAAGACATACACTGACACCAAGTAACAAAGGCATACACTTACAACAAATAACACAGACATACACTGACACCAAGTAACAAAGACATACACTTACACCAACTAACAAAGACACACACTTACACCAAGTAACACAGACATACACTGACACCAATTAACAAAGACATTCACTTACACCAAGTAAGAAAGACACACACTTACACCAAGTAACACAGACCTGCACTGACACCAATTAACAAAGACATACCCTTACACCAAGTAACAAAGACATACACTGACACCAAGTAACAAAGACATACACTTCCACCAAGTAAGCCAGACATACAATTACACCAAGTAACAAAGACATACACTGACACCAATTAACAAAGACATACACTGATACCCAGTAACACAGACACACACGTACACCCAGTAACACAGACTCACACTTACACCAAGTAACAGAGACATACACTGATACCCAGTAACACAGACTCACACTGACACAAAGTAACAAAGACATACACTGATACCCAGTAACACAGACACGCACTTACACCAAGTCACAAAGACATACACTGACACCCAGTAACAAAGACATGCACTGACACCCAGTAACAAAGACACACACTGACACCAAGTAACAATGACATACACTGATACCCAGTAACACAGACACACACTTACACCAAGTAACAAAGACATACACTGACACCAATTAACAAAGACATACACTGATACCCAGTAACACAGAAACACACTTACACCAAGTAACAAAGGCATACACTGACACCAATTAAAAAAGACATACTCTGGCACCAAGTAACACAGACACACATTTACACCAAGTAACAAAGACATACACTGATACCCAGTAACACAGACACACACTTACACCAAGTATCACGGACATACACTGACACCAAGTAACAAAGACATACACTGACACCCAGGAACACAGATACATAGTGACACCCAATAACACAGAGAAACACTGACACCAAGTAACAAAGACAGACACTGGCACCAAGTAACAGAGACATGCACTGACACCAAGTAACAAAGACACCCACTTAGACCAAGTACAAAGACATACACTGACACCAAGCAACAAAGACATACAATGAAACCCAGTATCACAGACACGCACTGACAACCAGTAACAAAGACATACATTGACAACAAGTAACAAAGACAGACACTGATTCCCAGTAACACAGACAAACACTTACAGCAAGTTGCAAAGACATACACTGATACCCAGTAACACAGACACACACTTACACCAAATAACAAAGACATGCACTGATACCCAGTTACACAGACACACACTTACACCAAGTAACACAGACACACACAGACACCAAGTAACAAAGACATACTCTGACACAAAGTAACAAAGACATACACATACACCAAGTAACAAAGACATACACTGACACCAAGTAACAAAGACATACACTGATACCCAATAACACAGACACACACTTGCACCAAGTAACAAAGACATACACTGATACCCAGTTACACAGACACACACTTACACCAAGTAACACAGACACACACAGACACCAAGTAATAAAGACATACACTGATACCCAGTAACACAGACACGCACTTACACCAAATAACAAAGACATACACTGACACCAAGTAACAAAGACAGACACTGATACCCAGTAACACAGACACACACGTACACCATGTAACAAAGACAGACACTGATACCCAGCAACACAGGCACACACTTACACCAAGTAACAATGACAGACTCTGATACCCAGTAACACAGACATACACTTACACCAAGTATCAAAGACATACACTGACACCAAGTAGCAAAGACATACACTTACACCAAGTAACAAAGACGTCCACTGACACCAAGTAACAAAGACATACACTTACAACCAGTAACAAAGACTTACACTGACACCAAGTAACAAAGACATACAGTTACACCAAGTAACACAGACATACATTGACAACAAGTAACAAAGACATACACTTACACCAAGTAACAAAGACATACACTGACACCAAGTAACATAGACATACACAGATACCTAGTAACACAGACACACATATACACCAAGTAACACAGACACACACTTACACCAAGTAGCAAAGACAGACAATGAAACCAAGTAACAAAGACAGACACTGATACCCAGTAACACAGACACACAATTACACCAAGTAACAGAGACATACACTGACAAGTGGTAAAAAAGACATACACTTACACCAAGTAACAAAGACATGCACTGACACCAAGTAACAAAGACATACACTTACACCAAGTAACAAAGACATACACTGACACCAAGTAACAAAGACATACACTGACACCAAGTAACAAAGACATACACTTACACCAAGTAACACAGAATAAAACTGTCACCAAGTAACAAAGACACACACTGATACCCAGTAACACAGACACACACTTACACCAAGTAACAAAGACAGACACTGATACCCAGTAACACAGACACACACTAACACCAAGTCACAAAGACATACACTGACACCCAGTAACAAAGACAAACACTGAAACCCAGTAACAAAGACACACACTGACACCAAGTAACAAAGACACACACTGACACCAAGTAACAAAGACATACACAGACACCAAGTAACGAAGACAGACACTGATACGCAGTAACACAGACACACACTTACACCAAGTAACAAAGACATACACTGATACCCAGCAACACAGACACACACTTACACCAAGTATCAAAGACATACACAGACACCAAGTAGCAAAGACATACACTTACACCAAGTAACAAAGACATACACTGACACCAATTAACAAAGACATACACTTACACCAAGTAACAAAGACATACACTGACACCAAGTAACAAAGACATAGACTTACACCAAGAAACACAGACATACACTGACACCAAGTAACAAAGACATACACTTACAGCAAGTAACAGAGACATACACTGACACCAAGTAACAAAGACATACACTGATACCCAGTAACACAGACACACACTTACACCAAGTAACACAGACATACACTGACACCAAGTAACAAAGACATACTCTGACACCAAGTAACAAAGACATACACTGATACCCAGTAACACAGACACAAACTTACACCAAGTAACAAAGACAGACAATGACACCAAATAACAAAGACATACACTGACACCCAGTAACAAAGACATACACTTACACCAAGTAACAAAGACATACACTTACACCAAGTAACAAAGGCATACACTTACACCAAGTAACACAGACATATACTGATTCCCAGTAACACAGACACACACTTACACCAAGAATCAAAGACACATACTTACACCAAGTACACAGACATACACTGACATCAAGTAACAAAGACATGCACTGATACCCAGTAACACAGACAAACACTTACAGCAAGTAACAAAGACATACACTTACAACAAATAACACAGACGTACACTGACACCAAGTAACAAAGACATACACTTGCACCAACTAACAAAGACACACACTTACACCAAGTAACACAGACATACACTGACACCAATTAACAAATACATTCACTTACACCAAGTAGAAAGACACACACTTACACCAAGTAACACAGACCTACACTGACAACAAGTCACAAAGACATACACTGATACCCAGCAACACAGACACACTCTTACACCAAGTAACAAAGACAGACACTGATACCCAGTAACACAGACACACACTTACACCAAGAATCAAAGACATACACTGATACCCAATAACACAGACACACACTTACACCAAATAACACAGTCATACACCGACACAAAGTAACAAAGGCATACACTGACACCCAGGAACACAGATACACAGTGACACCCAGTAACACCGAGAAACACTTACTCCAAGTAACAAAGACATACACTGAAACCCAGTAACACAGACACGCACTTACACCATGTCACAAAGACATACACTGACACCAAGTAACAAAGACATACACTTACAACAAGTAACAAAGACATACACTGACACCAAGTAACAAAGACATACAGTTACACCAATAACACAGACATACATTGACACCAAGTAACAAAGACATACACTTACACCAAGTAACACAGACATACACTGACACCAAGTAACAAAGACATCCACTTACATCAAGTACAAAGACATACACTGACACCAAGCAACAAATACATACAATGATACCCAGTATCACAGACAAGCACTGACACAAAGTAACAAAGGCAGACACTGAAACCCAGTAACACAGACACACAATTACACCAAGTAACAAAGACATACACTGATACCCAGTAACACAGACACACACTTACACCAAGTAACAAAGACATACACTGACACAAAGTAACAAAGACATACACTTACAACAAGTAACAAAGACATTCACTGACACGATGTAACAAAGACATACACTGATACCCAGAAACACAGACACACACTTACACCAAGTAACAAAGGCATACACTGACACCCAGGAACACAGATACACACTGACACCCAGTAACACCGAGAAACACTTACTCCAAGTAACAAAGACATACACTGAAACCCAGTAACACAGACACGCACTTACACCATGTCACAAAGACATACACTGACACCCAGTAACAAAGACATGCACTTACACCCAGTAACACAGACACACACTGACACCATGTAACAAAGACATACAATGATACCCAGTAACACAGACACACAATTACACCAAGTAACAAAGACATACACTGACACCAATTAACAAAGACATACACTGATACCCAGGAACACAGACACACACTTACACCAAGTAACAAAGGCATACACTGACACCAAGTAACAAAGACATACATTTACACCAATCAAAAAAGACATACATTGACACCAGGTAACAAAGACATACACTGATACCCAATAACACAGACACACACTTACACCAAGTAACAAATACATACACTGATACCCAGTTACACAGACATACACTTACACCAAGTAACAAAGACACACACAGACACCAAGTAACAAAGACGTACACTGATACCCAGTAACACAGAGACACACTTACACCAAGTAACAAAGACATACACTGATACCCAGTTCCACAGACACACACTTACACCAAGTAACAAAGACAGACACTGATACCCAGTAACACAGACATACACTTACACCAAGTATCAAAGACATACACTGACACCAAGTAGCAAAGACATACACTTACAGCAAGTAACAAAGACATACACTGACACCAAGTAACAAAGACATACACTGACACCTAGTAACAAAGACATACACATACACCAGGTAACACAGACATACACTGACACCAAGTAACACAGACATACACTGACACCTAGTAACAAATACATACACTTACACCGAGTAACAAATACATGCACTGACACCAAGTAACAAAGACATACACTGATACCCAGTAACACAGACACACACTTACACCAAGTAACACAGACACACACTTACACCAAGTAACAGAGACATACACTGACACCAAGTAACAAAGACATACACTTGCACCAAGTAACAAAGACATGCACGGACACCAAGAAGAAAAGACATACACTTACACCAAGTAACAAAGACATACACTGACACCAAGTAACAAAGACATGCACTTACACCAAGTAGCTCAGACATACACTGACACCAAGTAACAAAGACACACACATACACCAGGTACACAGACATACACTGACACCAAGTAACAAAGACATACACAGACACCAAGTAACAAAGACATACACAGACACCAAGTAACAAAGACGTACACTGATACCCAGTAACACAGCCACACACAGACACCAAGTAACAAAGACAGACACTGACACCAAGTAACAAAGACAGACACTGATACCCAGCAACACAGACACACACTTACACCAAGTTACAAAGACAGACACTGACACCAAGTAACAAAGACAGACACTGATACCCAGTAACACAGACATACACTTACACCAAGTATCAAAGACATACACTGACACCAAGTAGCAAAGACATATACTTACACCAAGTAACAAAGACATACACTTACACCAAGTAGCAAATACATACACTGACACCAAGTAACAAAGACATACACTGACACCAAGTAACAAAGAAACACACTTACACCAAGTACACAGACGTACACTGGCACCAAGTAACAAAGACATACACTGATACCCAGGAACACAGACAAACACTTACAGCAAGTAACAAAGGCATACACTGACACCAAGTAACAAAGACATACACTTACAACAAATAACACAGACATACACTGACACCAAGTAACAAAGACATACACTTACACCAACTAACAAAGACACACACTTACACCAAGTAACACAGACATACACTGACACCAATTAACAAAGACATTCACTTACACCAAGTAAGAAAGACACACACTTACACCAAGTAACACAGACCTGCACTGACACCAATTAACCAAGACATACCCTTACACCAAGTAACAAAGACATACACTGACACCAAGTAACAAAGACATACACTTCCACCAAGTAAGCCAGACATACACTTACACCAAGTAACAAAGACATACACTGACACCAATTAACAAAGACATACACTGATACCCAGTAACACAGACACACACGTACACCCAGTAACACAGACACACTTACACCAAGTAACAGAGACATACACTGATACCCAGTAACACAGACTCACACTGACACAAAGTAACAAAGACATGCACTGACACCCAGTAACAAAGACACACACTGACACCAAGTAACAAAGACATACACTGATACCCAGTAACACAGACACACACTTACACCAAGTAACAAAGACATACACTGACACCAATTAACAAAGACATACACTGATACCCAGTAACACAGACACACACTTACACCAAGTAACAAAGGCATACACTGACACCAAGTAACAAAGACATGCACTTACACCAATTGAAAAAGACATACTCTGGCACCAAGTAACACAGACACACATTTACACCAAGTAACAAAGACATACACTGATACCCAGTAACACAGACACACACTTACACCAAGTATCACGGACATACACTGACACCAAGTAACAAAGACATACACTGACACCCAGGAACACAGACACACACTTACACCAAGTATCACGGACATACACTGACACCAAGTAACAAAGACATACACTGACACCCAGGAACACAGATACATAGTGACACCCAATAACACAGAGAAACACTGACACCAAGTAACAAAGACAGACACTGGCACCAAGTAACACAGACATGCACTGACACCAAGTAACAAAGACACCCACTTAGACCAAGTACAAAGACATACACTGACACCAAGCAACAAAGACATACAATGAAACCCAGTATCACAGACACGCACTGACACCCAGTAACACAGACAAACACTTAAAGCAAGTTGCAAAGACATACACTGATACCCAGTAACACAGACACACACTTACACCAAATAACAAAGACATGCACTGATACCCAGTTACACAGACACACACTTACACCAAGTAACACAGACACACACAGACACCAAGTAACAAAGACATACTCTGACACAAAGTAACAAAGACATACACATACACCAAGTAACAAAGACATACACTGACACCAAGTAACAAAGACATACACTGATACCCAATAACACAGACACACACTTGCACCAAGTAACAAAGACATACACTGATACCCAGTTACACAGACACACACTTACACCAAGTAACACAGACACACACAGACACCAAGTAATAAAGACATACACTGATACCCAGTAACACAGACACGCACTTACACCAAATAACAAAGACATACACTGACACCAAGTAACAAAGACAGACACTGATACCCAGTAACACAGACACACACGTACACCAAGTAACAAAGTCAGACACTGATACCCAGCAACACAGGCACACACTTACACCAAGTAACAATGACAGACTCTGATACCCAGTAACACAGACATACACTTACACCAAGTATCAAAGACATACACTGACACCAAGTAGCAAAGACATACACTGACACCAAGTAACAAAGACACACACATACACCAGGTACACAGACATACACTGACACCAAGTAACAAAGACATACACAGACACCAAGTAACAAAGACGTACACTGATACCCAGTAACACAGCCACACACAGACACCAAGTAACAAAGACAGACACTGACACCAAGTAACAAAGACAGACACTGATACCCAGCAACACAGACACACACTTACACCAAGTTACAAAGACAGACACTGACACCAAGTAACAAAGACAGACACTGATACCCAGTAACACAGACATACACTTACACCAAGTATCAAAGACATACACTGACACCAAGTAGCAAAGACATATACTTACACCAAGTAACAAAGACATACACTTACACCAAGTAGCAAATACATACACTGACACCAAGTAACAAAGACATACACTGACACCAAGTAACAAAGAAACACACTTACACCAAGTACACAGACGTACACTGGCACCAAGTAACAAAGACATACACTGATACCCAGGAACACAGACAAACACTTACAGCAAGTAACAAAGGCATACACTGACACCAAGTAACAAAGACATACACTTACAACAAATAACACAGACATACACTGACACCAAGTAACAAAGACATACACTTACACCAACTAACAAAGACACACACTTACACCAAGTAACACAGACATACACTGACACCAATTAACAAAGACATTCACTTACACCAAGTAAGAAAGACACACACTTACACCAAGTAACACAGACCTGCACTGACACCAATTAACCAAGACATACCCTTACACCAAGTAACAAAGACATACACTGACACCAAGTAACAAAGACATACACTTCCACCAAGTAAGCCAGACATACACTTACACCAAGTAACAAAGACATACACTGACACCAATTAACAAAGACATACACTGATACCCAGTAACACAGACACACACGTACACCCAGTAACACAGACACACTTACACCAAGTAACAGAGACATACACTGATACCCAGTAACACAGACTCACACTGACACAAAGTAACAAAGACATGCACTGACACCCAGTAACAAAGACACACACTGACACCAAGTAACAAAGACATACACTGATACCCAGTAACACAGACACACACTTACACCAAGTAACAAAGACATACACTGACACCAATTAACAAAGACATACACTGATACCCAGTAACACAGACACACACTTACACCAAGTAACAAAGGCATACACTGACACCAAGTAACAAAGACATGCACTTACACCAATTGAAAAAGACATACTCTGGCACCAAGTAACACAGACACACATTTACACCAAGTAACAAAGACATACACTGATACCCAGTAACACAGACACACACTTACACCAAGTATCACGGACATACACTGACACCAAGTAACAAAGACATACACTGACACCCAGGAACACAGATACATAGTGACACCCAATAACACAGAGAAACACTGACACCAAGTAACAAAGACAGACACTGGCACCAAGTAACACAGACATGCACTGACACCAAGTAACAAAGACACCCACTTAGACCAAGTACAAAGACATACACTGACACCAAGCAACAAAGACATACAATGAAACCCAGTATCACAGACACGCACTGACACCCAGTAACACAGACAAACACTTAAAGCAAGTTGCAAAGACATACACTGATACCCAGTAACACAGACACACACTTACACCAAATAACAAAGACATGCACTGATACCCAGTTACACAGACACACACTTACACCAAGTAACACAGACACACACAGACACCAAGTAACAAAGACATACTCTGACACAAAGTAACAAAGACATACACATACACCAAGTAACAAAGACATACACTGACACCAAGTAACAAAGACATACACTGATACCCAATAACACAGACACACACTTGCACCAAGTAACAAAGACATACACTGATACCCATTTACACAGACACACACTTACACCAAGTAACACAGACACACACAGACACCAAGTAATAAAGACATACACTGATACCCAGTAACACAGACACGCACTTACACCAAATAACAAAGACATACACTGACACCAAGTAACAAAGACAGACACTGATACCCAGTAACACAGACACACACGTACACCAAGTAACAAAGTCAGACACTGATACCCAGCAACACAGGCACACACTTACACCAAGTAACAATGACAGACTCTGATACCCAGTAACACAGACATACACTTACACCAAGTATCAAAGACATACACTGACACCAAGTAGCAAAGACATACACTGACACCAAGTAGCAAAGACATACACTGACACCAAGTAACAAAGACGTCCACTGACACCAAGTAACAAAGACATACACTTACAACCAGTAACAAAGACTTACACTGACACCAAGTAACAAAGACATACAGTTACACCAAGTAACACAGACATACATTGACAACAAGTAACAAAGACATACACTTACACCAAGTAACAAAGACATACACTGACACCAAGTAACATAGACATACACAGACACCTAGTAACACAGACACACATATACACCAAGTAACACAGACACACACTTACACCAAGTAGCAAAGACAGACAATGAAACCAAGTAACAAAGACAGACACTGATACCCAGTAACACAGACACACAATTACACCAAGTAACAAAGACATACACTTACACCAAGTAACAAAGACATGCACTGACACCAAGTAACAAAGACATACACTTACACCAAGTAACAAAGACATACACTGACACCAAGTAACAAAGACATACACTTACACCAAGTAACACATACACACACTGACACCCAGTAACACGGACACACACTTACACCAAGTAACACATACACACACTGACACCCAGTAACACAGACACACACTTACACCAAGTAACACAGACATATTCTGACACCAAGTAACAAAGACATACACTGATACCCAGTAACATAGACACACACTTACACCAATTAACACAGACATACACTGACACCAAGTAACAAAGACATACACTGATACCCAGGAACACAGACACACACTTACACCAAGTAACACAGACACACACTTACACCAAGTAACAAAGACATACACATACAACAGGTAACACAGACATACACTGACACCAAGTAACAAAGACATACAATTACACCAAGTAACAAAGACACACAATAACACCAAGTAACAAAGACAGACACTGATACCCAGTAACACAGACACACACTTACACCAAGTAACAAAGACATACACTGACACCAAGTAACACAAACAAACACACACTGACACCCAGTAACACAGACAAACACTTACACCCAGTAACAAAGACATACACTGACACCAAGTCACAAAGATATACACTGATAACAAGTCACAAAGATATACACTGATACCCAATAACACAGACACACACTGACACCAAGTAACAAAGACATACACTGACACCAAGTAACAAAGACATACACTTACACCAAGTAACAAATACAGACAATTACACCAAGTAACAAAGACATACACCTACACCAAGTATTTTGACATACACTGACACCAAGTAACAAAGACATACACTGATACCCAGTAACACAGACACTCACTTACACCAAGTAACAAAGACATACACTGATACCCAGTAACACGGACAGTCACTTACACCAAGTAACATAGACAGACACTGACACCCAGTAACACAGAGAAACACTAATAAACAGTAACAAAGACATACACTGACACCAAGTAACACAGACACACACTGATACCCAGCAGCAAAGACATACACTGACACCAAGTCACAAAGACATACACTGATACCAAGTAACACAGACATACACTGACACCAAGTAACATAGACATACACTGATACCCAGTAACAAAGGCACACACTGTGGGGGTTGGGGGGTGGGGGTGGGGGGAGGCACATTGGCGCAGTGGTTCGCACCGGTTAGCACCGCAGCCTCACAGCTCCAGGAACCCGGGTTCGATTCTGGGTACTGCCTGTGCGGAGTTTGCCAGTTCTCCCTATGTCTGCGTGGGTTTCCTCCGGGTGCTCAGGTTTCCTCCCACATGCCAAAGACTTGCAGGTTGATAGGCTAATTGGCCATCATAAATTGCCCCTAGCATAGGTAGGTGGGAGGGAAATATATAGGGACAGTAGGGGATGTGATAGGAATACGGGAGTAGAGTAGGATTAGTATAAATGGGTGGTTTTTGGTCGGCACTGACTCCGGAGGCTGAAGGCCCTGTTGAAGTGCTGTTTCTCTAAACTAAACTAATTTCTGACACCTAGTGTCACAGATACACACTGACACCCAGTAACACAAGCAAACACACACTGACACCCAGTTACACAGAGAAACACTAATAAACAGTAACAAAGACATAGAGTGACACCAAGTCACAAACACATACAATGACACCAAGTAACAAAGACGTGCACTTACACCAAGTAACAAAGACATACACTGATACCCAGTAACACAGACACACACTGAACCCCAGTAACACAGACACAAACTGACCCCCAGTAACACAGACATACACTGACAGTAAGTCACAAAGATACACACTGACACCCAGTAACAAAGACATACACTGACACCAACTCACAAAGACATACACTGATACACAGACACACACTTACAGCAAGTAACACAGACATAAACTGACACCAAGTAACAAAGACATACACCGATACCCAGTATCACAGACATACACTTACACCAAGTAACAAAGACATCCACTGATACCCAGCAACACAGGCACACACTGGGGGGCACATTGGCGCAATGGTTAGCACCGCAGCCTCACAGCTCCAGGAACCCGGGTTCGATTCTGGGTACTGCCTGTGCGGAGTTTGCAAGTTCTCTCTGTGTCTGCGTGAGTTTCCTCCGGGTGCTCCGGTTTCCTCACACATGCCAAAGACCTGCAGGTTGATATGTTAATTGGCCATCATAAATTGCCCCTAGTATAGGTAGGTTGTAGGGAAATATATAGGGACAGGTGGGGATGTGATAGGAATACGGGATGAGTGTAGGATTAGTATAAATGGGTGGTTGATGGTCGGCACAGACTCGGTGGGCCGAAGGGCCTGTTAAAGTGCAGTATCTCTAAACTAAACTGAATACTGACACCTAGTGTCACAGATACACACTGACACCCAGTGACACAAACAAACACACACTGACACATAGTAACACAGAAAAACACTAATATACAGTAAAAAAGACATGCAGTGACACCAAGTCACAAACACATACACTGACACCAAGTAACAAAGACGTACACTTACACCAAGTGACAAAGACATACACTGATACCCAGTAGCACAGAAACACACTGACACCCAGTAACAAAGACACACACTGACACCCAGTAACAAAGACATACACTGACACCAAGTCACAAAGACATACACTGATACCCAGTAACACAGACACACACTTACACCAAGTAACAAAGACATACACTGACACCAAGTAACAAAGACATACACTGATACCCAGTAACACAGACACACACTTACATCAAGTAACACAGACATACACTGACACCAAGTAGCAAAGACATACACTGATACCCAGAAACACAATTACACCAAGTAACACAGAAACTCACTGACACCAAGTAACAAAGACATACACTTACACCAAGTAACACAGACATACACTGACACCAACTAACACAGATATAAACTGACACCAAGTCACAAAGACATGCACTGACACCCAGTAACACAGACACACACGGACACCAAGTAACAAAGACACACACTTACACCAAGTAACACAGACACACACTGACACCCATTAACACAGACCACACTTACACCAAGTAACGCAGACATACACTGACACCAAGTCACAAAGACACACACTGACACCCAGTAACAAAGACATACACTGCCACCAAGTCACAAAGACATGCACTGATACACAGGCACACACTTACAACAAGTAACACAGACATACACTGACACCAAGTAACAAAGACATACAATGATACCCAGTATCACAGACACACACTTACACCAAGTAACAAAGAAATACACTGAAACCAAGTCACAAAGACACACACTGACACCCAGTAACAAAGACATACACTGACACCAAGTCACAAAGACATACACTGATACCCAGTAACACAGACATACACTTACACCAAGTAACACAGACATACACTGACACCAAGTAACAAAGACATACACTGACACCCAGTAACACAGACACACACTTACACCAAGTAACACAGACATACACTGACACCAAGTAACAAAGACATACACTGCCACCAAGTCACAAAGACATGCACTGATACACAGGCACACACTTACAACAAGTAACACAGACATACATTGACACCAAGTAACAAAGACATACACTGATACCCAGTATCACAGACACACACTTACACCAAGTAACAAAGAAATACACTGAAACCAAGTCACAAAGACACACACTGACACCCAGTAACAAAGACATACACTGACACCAAGTCACAAAGACATACACTGATACCCAGTAACACAGACATACACTTACACCAAGTAACACAGACATACACTGACACCAAGTAACAAAGACATACACTGACACCCAGTAACACAGACACACACTTACACCAAGTAACACAGACATACACTGACACCAAGTAACAAAGACATACACTGACACCGAGGAACACAGAAACACAATTACACCAAGTAACACAGACACACACTTACACCAAGTAACAAAGACATACACTTACACCTAGTAGCAAAGACACACACTTACACCAAGTAACACAGATATACACTGACACCAAGTCACAAAGACATGCACTGACACCCAGTAACACAGAGACACACGGAAAACCAAGTAACAAAGACACACACTTACACCAAGTAACACAGACACACACTTACACCAAGTAACACAGACACACACTGACACCCAGTAACACAGACACACACTTACACCAAGGAACACAGACATGCACTGACACCAAGTAACAAAGACATACACCGATACCCAGTAACAAAGACACACACTTACACCAAGTAACACAGACAAACACTGACACCCATTAACACAGACCACACTTACACCAAGTCACAAAGACACACACTGACACCCAGTAACAAAGACATACACTGCCACCAAGTCACAAAGACATACACTGATACACAGGCACACACTTACAACAAGTAACACAGACATACACTGACACCAAGTAGCAAAGACATACACTGATACCCAGAAACACAATTACACCAAGTAGCTCAGAAACTCACTTACACCAAGTAACAAAGACATACACTTACACCAAGTAACACAGACATACACTGACACCAACTAACACAGATATAAACTGACACCAAGTCACAAAGACATGCACTGACACCCAGTAACACAGACACACACGGACACCAAGTACAAAGACACACACTTACACCAAGTAACACAGACACACACTGACACCCATTAACACAGACCACACTTACACCAAGTAACGCAGGCATACACTGACACCAAGTCACAAAGACATACACTGATACCCAGTAACACAGACACACACGGACACCAAGTAACAAAGACACACACTTACACCAAGTAACACAGACATACACTGACACCAAGTAACAAAGACATACACTGATACCCAGTAACACAGACACACACTTACACCAAGTAACACAGACATACACTGACACCAAGTAACAAATACATACACTGATACCGAGGAACACAGAAACACAATTACACCAAGTAACACAGACACACACTTACACCAAGTAACAAAGACATACACTTACACCAAGTAACACAGACATACACTGACACCAAGTAACAAAGACACACACTTACACCAAGTAACACAGATATACGCTGACACCAAGTCACAAAGACATGCACTGACACCCAGTAACACAGACACAAACGGACACCAAGTAACAAAGACACACACTTACACCAAGTAACACAGACACACACTGACACCCAGTAACACAGACACACACTTGCACCAAGTAACACAGACATACACTGACACCAAGTAACAAAGACATACACTGATACCCAGTAACACAGACACACACTTACACCAAGTAACACAGACACACACTTACACCAAGTAACCAAGACATACACTGATACCCAGGAACACAGACACACACTTACACCAAGTAACACAGACACACACTTACACCAAGTAACAAAGACATACACTTACACCAAGTAACACAGACATACACTGACACCAAGTAACAAAGACATACAATTACACCAAGTTACAAAGAAACACACTTACACCAAGCAACAAAGACAGACACTGATACCCAGTAACACAGACACACACTTACACCAAGTAACAAAGACATACACTGACACCCAGTAACACAAACAAACGCACACTGACACCCAGCAACACAGAGAAACACTAATAAACAGTAACAAAGACATACACTGACACCAAGTAACACAGACTCACATTGATACCCAGTAGCAAAGACATACACTGACACCAAGTCACAAAGACATACACTGATGCCAAGTAACACAGACATACACTGACACCAAGTAACAAAGACATACACTGATACCCAGGAACACAGGCACACACTGTGGGGGGGGGGGGGGGGGGTGGTGGTGGGGGGAGGCACATTAGCGCAGTGGTTAGCACCGGTTAGCACCGCAGCCTCACAGCTCCAGGAACCCCGGTTCGATTCTGGGTACTGCCTGTGCGGAGTTTGCCAGTTCTCCCTATGTCTGCGTGGGTTTCCTCCGGGTGCTCCGGTTTCCTCCCACATGCCAAAGACTTGCAGGTTGATAGGCTAATTGGCCATCATAAATTGCCCCTAGCATAGGTAGGTGGGAGGGAAATATATAGGGACAGTAGGGGATGTGATAGGAATACGGGAGTAGTGTAGGTTTAGTATAAATGGGTGGTTGTTGGTCGGCACTGACTCCGTAGGCTGAAGGGCCTGTTGAAGTGCTGTTTCTCTAAACTAAACTAAATACTGACACCTAGTGTCACAGATACACACTGACACCCAGTAACACAAACAAACACACACTGACACCCAGTTACACAGAGAAACACTAATAAACAGTAACAAAGACATACAGTGACACCAAGTCACAAACACATACAATGACACCAAGTAACAAAGACGTGCACTTACACCAAGTAACAAAGACATACACTGATACCCAGTAACACAGACACACACTGAACCCCAGTAACACAGACACAAAATGACCCCCAGTAACACAGACATACACTGACAGTAAGTCACAAAGAAACACACTGACACCCAGTAACAAAGACATACACTGACACCAAGTCACAAAGACATACACTGATACACAGACACACACTTACACCAAGTAACACAGACATACACTGACACCAAGTAACAAAGACATACACCGATACCCAGTATCACAGACATACACTTACACCAAGTAACAAAGACATCCACTGATATCCAGTAACACAGGCACACACTGGGGGGGGGCACATTGGCGCAATGGTTAGCACCGCAGCCTCACAGCTCCAGGGACCCGGGTTCGATTCTGGGTACTGCCTGTGCGGAGTTTGCAAGTTCTCCCTGTGTCTGCGTGAGTTTCCTCCGGGTGCTCTGGTTTCCTCCCACATGCCAAAGACTTGCAGGTTGATATGTTAATTGGCCATCATAAATTGCCCCTAGTATAGGTTGGTGGTAGGGAAATATATAGGGACAGGTGGGGATGTGATAGGAATACGGGATTAGTGCAGGATTAGTATAAATGGGTGGCTGATGGTCGGCACAGACACGGTGGGCCGAAGGGCCTGTTAAAGTGCTGTATCTCTAAACTAAACTAAATACTGATACCTAGTGTCACAGACACACACTTACACCAAGTAACACAGACATACAGTGACACCAAGTCACAAACACATACACTGACACCAAGTAACAAAGACGTACACTTACACCAAGTAACAAAGACATACACTGATACCCAGTAACAGACACACACTGACCCCCAGTAACAAAGATACACACTGACCCCCAGTAACACAGACATGCACTGACACCAAGTCACAAAGACACACACTGACACCCAGTAACAAAGACATACACTGACACCAAGTCACAAAGACATACACTGATACCCAGTAACACAGACACACACTGACACCAAGTAACACAGACATACACTGACACCAAGTAACAAAGACATACACTGATACCCAGTAACACAGACACACACTTACACCAAGTAACACAGACATACACTGACACCAAGTAACAAAGACATGCACTGATACCCAGGAACACAGAAACACAATTACACCAAGTAACACAGACACTCACTTACACCAAGTAACAAAGACACACACTTACACCAAGTAACACAGATATACACTCACACCAAGTCACAATGACATGCACTGACACCCAGTAACACAGACACACACGGACACCAAGTAACAAAGACACACACTTACACCAAGTAACACAGACACACACTGACACCCATTAACAGAGAGCACACTTACACCAAGTAACACAGCCATACACTGACACCAAGTCACAAAGACACACACTGACACCCAGTAACAAAGGCATGCACTGACACCAAGTCACAAGGACATGCACTGATACACAGGCACACACTTACACCAAGTAACACAGTCATACACTGACACCAACTAACAAAGACATACACTGATACCCAGTATCACAGACACACACTTACACCAAGTAACAAAGACATACACTGACACCAAGTCACAAAGACACACACTGACACCCAGTAACAAAGACATACACTGACACCAAGTCACAAAGACATACACTGATACCCAGTAACACAGGCACACACTGTGGGGTGGGGGGGGGGGCACATTGGCGCAGTGGTTGGCCCCGCAGCCTCACAGCTCCAGGGACCCGGGTTCAAAGAACAAAGATAATTACAGCACAGGAACAGGCCCTTCGGCCCTCCAAGCCTGCGCCGATCCAGATCCTCTCTCTAAACATGTCGCCTATTTTCTCAGGTTCTGTATCTCTTTTCTTCCTGCCCATTCATGTATCTGTCTAGATACATCTTAAAAGACTCCATCGTGCCCGCATCTACCACCTCCGCTGGCAATGCGTTCCAGGTGCCCACCACCCTCTGCGTTAAGAACTTTCCACGCATATCCCCCCTAAACATTTCCCCTTTCACTTTGAACTCGTGTCCTCCAGTAATTGAAACCCCCACTCTGGGAAAAAGCCTCTTGCTGTCCACCCTGTCTATACCTCTCATGATTTTGTACACCTCAACCAGGTCCCCCCTCAACCTCCGACTTTATAATGAAAATAATCCTAATCTGCTCAACCTCTCTTCATAGCTAGCGCCCTCCATACCAGGCAACATCCTGGTGAACCTCCTCTGCACCCTCTCCAAAGCATCCACATCCTTTTGATAATGTGGCGACCAGAACTGTACGCAGTATTCCAAATGTGGCCGAACCAAAGTCCTATACAACTGTAACATGACCTGCCAACTCTTGTACTCAATGCCCCGTCCGATGAAGGAAAGCATGCCGTATGCCTTCTTGACCACTCTATTTACCTGCGTTGCCACCTTCAGGGAACAGTGGACCAGAACACCCATATCTCTCTGGACATCAATTTTCCCCAGGACTTTTCCATTTACTGTATAGTTCACTCTTGAATTGGATCTTCCAAAATGCATCACCTCGCATTTGCCCTGATTGAACTCCATCTGCCATTTCTCTGCCCAACTCTCTAACCTATCTATATTCTGCTGTATTCCCTGACAGTCCCCTTCACTATCTGCTACTCCACCAATCTTAGTGTCGTCTGCAAACTTGCTAATCAGTCCACCTATACTTTCCTCCAAATCATTAATGTATATCACAAACAACAGTGGTCCCAGCACGGATCCCTGTGGAACACCACTGGTCACACGTCTCCATTTTGAGAAACTCCCTTCTACTGCTACTCTGTCTCCTGTTGCCCAGCCAATTCTTTATCCATCTAGCTAGTACACCTTGGACCCCAAGCGTTTTCACTTTCTCCATCAGCCTGCCATGGGGAACCTTATCAAACGCCTGACTGAAGTCCATGTATATGACATCGACAGCCCTTCCCTCATCAATCAACTTTGTCACTTCCACAAAGAATTCTATTAAGTTGGTAAGACATGACCTTCCCTGCACAAAACCATGTTGCCTATCACTGATGAGCCCATTTTCTTCCAAATGGGAATAGATCCTATCCCTCAGTATCTTCTCCAGCAGCTTCCCTACCACTGACGTCAGGCTCACCGGTCTATAATTACCTGGATTATCCCTGCTACCCTTCTTAAACAAGGGGACAACATTAGCAATTCTCCAGTCCTCCGGGACCTCACCCGTGTTTAAGGATGCCGCAAAGATATCTGTTAAGGCCCCAGCTATTTCCTCTCTCGCTTCCCTCAGTAGCCTGCGATAGATCCCATCCGGACCTGGGGACCTGTCCACCTTAATGCCCTTTAGAATACCCAACACTTCCTCCCTCCTTATGCCGACTTGACTTAGAGTAATCAAACATCTGTTCCTAACCTCAACATCCGTCATGTCCCTCTCCTCGGTGAATACCAATGCAAAGTACTCATTTAAAATCTCACCCATTTTCTCTGAGTCCAAGCATAACATTCCTCCTTTGTCCTTTAGTGGGCCAATCCTTTCTCTAGTTACCCTCTTTCTCCTTATATATGAATAAAAGGCTTTGGGATTTTCCTTAACCCTGTTTGCTAAAGATATTTCATGACCCCTTTTAGCCCTCTTAATTCCTCGTTTCAGATTGGTCCTACATTCCCGATATTCTTTCAAAGCTTCGTCTTTCATCAGCCGCCTGGACCTTATGTATGCTTCCTTTTTCCTCTCAGCTAGTCTCACAATTTCACCTGTCATCCATGGTTCCCTAATCTTGCCATTTCTATCCCTCATTTTCACAGGAACATGTCTCTCCTGCACGCTAATCAACCTCTCTTGAAAAGCCTCCCACATATCACATGTGGATTAACCTTCAAACAGCTGCTCCCAATCTACATTTCCCAGCTCCTGCCGAATTTTGGTATAGTTGGCCTTCCCCCAATTTAGCACTCTTCCTTTAGGACCACTCTCGTCTTTGTCCATGAGTATTTTAAAGCTTACGGAATTGTGATCACTATTCCCAAAGTAGTCCCCTACTGAAACTTCAACGACCATTCTGGGTACTGCCTGTGCGGAGTTTGCAAGTTCTCTCTGTGTCTGCGTGAGTTTCCTCCGGGTGCTCCGGTTTCCTCCCACATGCCAAAGACTTGCAGGTTGATAGGTTAATTGGCCATCATAAATTGCCACTAGTATAGGTAGGTGGTAGGGAAATATATAGGGACAGGTGGGGATGTGATAGGAATACGGGATTAGTGTAGGATTAGTATAAATGGGTGGTTGATGGTCGGCACAGACTCGGTGGGACGGAGGGCCTGTGAAAGTGCTGTGTCTTGAAACTAAACTAAATACTGACAACTAGTGTCACAGATACACACTGACACACAGTAACACAAACAAACACACACTGACACCCAGTAACACAGAGAAACACTAATAAACAGCAACAAAGACATCCACTGACACCAAGTCAGAAACACATACACTGACACCAAGTAACAAAGACATACACTGACACCCACTAACACAGACACACACTGACACCCAGTTAGAAACACACACTGACCCCCAGTAACACAGACACACACTGACACCCAGTAACACAGACATACACTGACACCCAGTAACAAAGAAATACACTGACACCAAATCACAAAGAGATGCACTGATACACAGACACACACTTATACCAAGAAACACAGACATACACTGTAACCCAGTATCACAGACACACACTTATACCAAGTAACAAAGACATACACTGACACCAAGTCACAAAGACATACACTGATACCCAGGAACACAGAAACACACAGACACCCAGTAACAAAGACGTACACTGATACCAAGGCACAAAGACATACACTGATACCCAGTAACACAGACACACACTGACACCCAGTAACAAAGACATACACTGATACCAAGTCATAAAGACATACACTGATACCCAGTAACACAGACACACACTGACACCAAGTAACAAAGATATACACTGACACCAAGTAACAAAGACATACACTTACACCAAGTAACACAGACATACAATGACACCAAGTAACAAAGACATACCCTGACACCAAGTAACAAAGACATACACTTGCACCAAGTATTTTGACATACACTGACACCAAGTAACAAAGACATTCACTGATACCCAGTAACACGGACACACAATTACACCAAGTAACAAAGACATACACTGACACCAAGTCACACAGACACACACTTACACAAGGTAACACAGACATACACTGACACCAAGTAACAAAGACATGCACTGATACCCAGTAACACAGACACACATTTACACCAAGTAACAAAGACAGACATTGATACCCAGTAACACAGACACACACTGACACCAAGTAACAAAGACATACACTGACACCAAGTAAGAAGAACATACACTGACACACAGTAACACAGACACACACGGACACCACGTAACAAAGACACACACATACACCAAGTAACACAGACACACACTGACACCCAGTAACACAGACGCACACTTACACCAATTAACACATACATACACTGATACCCAGTAACACAGACACACACTTACACTAAGTAACACAGACATACAATGACACCAAGTAACAAAGACATGCACTGATACCCAGTAACACAGACACACATTTACACCAAGTAACAAAGACATACACTGATACCCAGTAACACAGACACACACTTACACTAAGTAACACAGACATACACTGACACCAAGTAACAAAGACATACACTGACACCCAGGAACACAGACACACACTTACACCAAGTAACAGAGTCACACACTTACACCAAGTAACAAAGACATACACTTACACCAAGTAACACAGACAAACACTGACACCAAGTCACAAAGACATGCACTGACACCCAGTAACACAGACACACACGGACACCAAGTAACAAAGACACACACTTACACCAAGTAACACAGACACACACTGACACCCAGTAACACAGACACACACTTACACCAAGTAACACAGACATACACTGACACCAAGTAACAAAGACATCCACTGATACCCAGTAATACAGACACACACTTACACCAAGTAACACAGACATACACTGACACCAAGTAACAAAGACATGAACTTACACCAAGTAACAAAGACATACACTGACACCAAGTCACATAGACACACATTGACACCCAGAAACAAAGACATACACTGACAGCAAGTCACAAAGACATACACTGATACCCAGTAACACAGACACACACTTACACCAAGTAACACAGACATACACTGACACCAAGTCACAAAGACATGCACTGATACCCAGTAACGCAGACACACATTTACACCAAGTAACAAAGACATACACTGACACCAAGTAACAAAGACAGACATTGATACCCAGTAACGCAGACACACACGGACACCACGTAACAAAGACACACACATACACCAAGTAACACAGACACACACTGAATCCCAGTAACACAGACGCACACTTACACCAATTAAGACAGACATACACTGATACCCAGTAACACAGACACACACTTACACCAGGTAACACAGACATGCACTGATATCCAGTAACACAGACACACATTTACACCAAGTAACAAAGACAGACACTGATACCCAGTAACACAGACACACACTTACACCACGGAACAAGGCCATAAACTGACACCAAGTAACAAAGACATACACTGACACCCAGTAACACAGACACACACGGACACCACGTAACAAAGACACACACTTACACCAAGTAACACAGACACACACTGACACCCAGTAACACAGACACACACTTACACCAATTAACACAGACATACACTGACACCAAGTAACAAAGACATACACTGATAGCCAGTAACACAGACACACACTTACACTAAGTAACACAGACATACACTGACACCGAGTAACAAAGACATACACTGATACCCAGGAACACAGACACACACTTACACCAAGTAACACAGTCACACACTTACACCAAGTAACAAAGACATACACTTACACCAAGTAACACAGACATACACTGACACCAAGTAACAAAGACATACAATTACACCAAGTAACAAAGACACACACTTACACCAAGTAACACAGATATACACTGACACCAAGTCACAAAGACATGCACTGACACCCAGTAACACAGACACACACAGACACTAAGTAACAAAGACACACACTTACACCAAGTAACACAGACACACACTTACACCAAGTAACACAGACATACACTGACACCAAGTAACAAAGACATACACTGATACCCAGGAACACAGACACCCACTTACATCAAGTAACACAGACACACACATACACCAAGTAACAAAGACATACACTGACACCCAGTAACACAAACAAACACTCACTGACACCCGGTAACACAGAGAAACACTAATAAACAGTAACAAAGACTTACACTGACACCAAGTAACACAGACATACACTTACACCCAGTAACAAAGACATACACTGACACCAAGTCACAAAGACATACACTGATACAATGTCACAAAGACATACACTGATACCCAGTAACACAGACACACACTGACACCAAGTAACAAAGACATACACTGACACCAAGTAACAAAGACATACACTTACACCAAGTACCAAAGACAGACAATTACACCAAGTAACAAAGACATACACTTACACCAAGTATTTTGACATACACTGACACCAAGTAACAAAGACATACACTGATACCCAGTAACACAGACACACACTTACACCAAGTAACAAAGACATACACTGACACCAAGTCACAATGACACACACTGACAGCCAGTAACAAAGACATAAACTGACACCAAGTCACAAAGACATACACTGATACCCAGTAACACAGACACACACTTACACCAAGTTACACAGACATACACGGACACCCAGCAACACAGACACAAAATTACACCAAGTAACAAAGACATACACTGACACCCATCAACAAAGACATACACTGACACCCAGTAACACAGACACACACTTACACCAAGTAACAAAGACACTCACTTACACCATTAACACAGACAAACACTGACACCCAGTAACACAGACACACACTTACACCAAGTAACACAGACATGCACTGACACCGAGTAACAAAGACATACACTGATACCAAGTAATTCAGGCACACACTGTGAGGGTGGGGGAGGGGGGGAGCACATTGGCGCAGTGGTTAGCACCGCAGCCTCACAGCTCCAGGGACCCGGGTTCGATTCTGGGTACTGCCTGTGCGGAGTTTGCAAGTTCTCTCTGTGTCTGCGTGGGTTTCCTCCGGGTGCTTCGGTTTCCTCCCACATGCCAAAGACTTGCAGGTTGATAGGTTAATTGGCCATCATAAATTGCCCCTAGTATATGTAGGTGGGAGGGAAATATATAGGGACAGGTGGGGATGTGATCGGAATACGGGATTCGTATAGGATTAGTATGAATGGGTGGTTGATGGTCGGCACTGACTCAGTGGGCGGAAGGGCCTGTTAAAGTGCTGTGTCTCGAAACTAAACTAAATACTGACACCTAGTGTCACAGATACACACTGACACCCAGTAACACAAACAAACACACACTGACACCCAGTAACACAGAGAAACACTAATAAACAGTAACAAAGACATACACTGACACCAAGTCACAAACACGTACACTGAATCCCAGTAACACAGACACACACTTACACCAAGTAACAAAGACATACACTGACACCAAGTAACAAAGACACACACTGACACCAAGTAACAAAGACATACACTGATACCCAGTAACACAGACACAAACTTACACCAAGAAACAAAGAAAAACACTGATACTCAGTAACACAGACACACACGTACACCAACTAACAAAGACATACACTGATACCCAGTGACACAGACACACACTTCCAGCAAGTAACAAAGACATACACTGACACCAAGTAACAAAGACATACACTTACACCAAATAACACAGACATACACTGACACCAAGTAACAAAGACATGCACTTACACCAAGTAAGAAAGTCACACACTTACAGCAAGTAACACCGACCTACACTGACACCAAGTAACAAAGACATACACTGATACCCAGCAACACAGATACACTCTAACACCAAGTAACAAAGACAGACACTGATACCCAGTAACACAGATACACACTTACACCAAGAATCAAAGACATACACTGACACCAATTAACAAAGACATACACTTACACCAAGTAACAAAGACATACACTGACACCAAGTAAAAAAGGCATACACTTACACCAAGTAACAAAGACATACACTGACACCAAGTAACAAAGACATACACTTACACCAATTAACAAATACACACACTTGCACCAAGTAACACGGTCATACACTGACACCAAGTAACTAAGACAGACGCTGATACCCGGTAACACAGACACACACTAACACCAAGTAACAAAGACAGACACTGACACCCAGTAATACAGACACACACTTACACCAAGTCACAAAGAAACACACTGACACCCAGTACCAAAGACAGACACTGATACCCAGTAACAAAGACACACACTGACACCAAGTCACAAAGACACACACTGACACCCAGTAACAAAGACATGCAAAGACACCCAGTAACACAGACACACACTTACACCAAGTAACACGCACATACACTGACACCAAGTAACAAAGACACACACTGACACCAAGTAACACAGACATACACTGACATCAACTAACAAAGACATACACTGATACCCAGTGACACAGACAAACTCTTCCAGCAAGTAACAAAGACATACACTGACACCAAGCAACAAAGACATACACTTACACCAAATAACACAGACATACAGTGACACCAAGTAACAAAGACATACACTTATACCAACTAACAAAGACACACAATTACACCAAGTAACACAGACATACACTGACACCAATTAACAAAGACATGCACTTACATCAAGTAAGAGAGACACACAATTACACCAAGTAACACATACCTACACTGACACCAAGTAACAGAGACATACACTGATATCCAGAAACACAGACACACTCTGACACCAAGTAACAAAGACAGACACTGATACCCAGTAACACAGACACGCACTTACACCAAGAATCAAAGACATACACTGACACCAAGTAACAAAGGCATACACTTACACCAAGTAACAAAGACATACACTGACACCAAGTAACAAAGACATACACTTACACCAAGTAACAAAGACATACATTGACACCAAGTAACAAAGACATACACTGTTTCGAAGTAACAAAGACATACACTGATACCCAGTAACAAAGACACACACTTACACCAAGTAACAAAGACAGACACTGATACCCAGTAATACAGACACACACTTACACCAAGTCACAAAGACACACACAGACACCCATAACAAAGAAAGACACTGATTCCCAGTAACACAGACCCACTCTTACGCCAAGTAAGAAAGATAGACACTGACATCCAGTAACACAGACATACAATTACACCAAGTCACAAAGACACACACTGACACCAAGTAACAAAGACATACACTGATACCCAGTAACACAGACACACACTTACACCAAGTAACAAAGACATAAACTGATACCCAGTAACATAGACACACACTGACACCAAGTATCACGAACATACACTGACACCAAGTATCAAAGACACCCACTTTGACCAATTAACAAAGACATATACTGACACCCAGGAACACAGATGCACAGTGACACCCAGTAACACAGAGAAACACTGACACCTAGTAACAAAGGCACACACTGACACCAAGTAACACAGACATACACTGACACCAAGTAACAAACACACCCACTTTGACCAAGTACAAAGACATACACTGACACCAAGCAACAAAGACATACAATGATACCCAGTATCACAGACACGCACTGACACCCAGAAATAAAGACATTCGTTGACACCAAGTAACAAAGACAGACACTGATAACCAGTAACACAGACACACACTTACACCAAGTAGCAAAGACATACACTGACACAAAGTAACAAAGACATACACATACACCAAGTAACAAAGACATACACTGACACCAAGTAACAAAGACATACACTGATACCCAGTCACACATACTCACACTTACACCAAGTAACAAAGACATACACTGATACCCAATAACACAGACACACACTTACACCAACTAACACAGTCATACACTGACACCCAGTAACAAAGACATGCACTGACTCCCAGTAACAAAGACACACACTGACACCAAGTAACAAAGACATACACTGATACCCAGTAACACAGACACACACTTACACCAAGTAACAAAGACATACACTGACACCAATTAACAAAGACATACACTGATACCCAGTAACAGAGACACACACTTCCACCAAGTAACAAAGACAGACACTGACACCAAGTAACAAAAACATACACTGACACCAATTAAAAAAGTCATACTCTGACACCAAGTAACAAAGACATACACTGATACACAATAACACAGACTCAAAATTACACCAAGTAACAAAGACATACACTTACACCAAGTAACAAAGACATACACTTACACCAATTAAAAAAGTCATACTCTGACAACAAGTAACAAAGACATACACTGATACCCAATAACACAGACTCACACTTACACCAAGTAACAAAGACATACACTGATACCCAGTTACACACACACACACTTATACCAAGTAACACAGACACACACAGACACCAAGTAACAAAGACGGACACTGACACCCAGTAACACAGACACACACTTACACCAAGTAACAAAGACATACACTGATACCCAGCAACACAGACACACACGTACACAAAGTAACAAAGACAGACACTGATACCCAGTAACACAGACATACACTTACACCAAGTATCAAAGACATACACTGACACCAAGTAGCAAGGACATACACTTACACCAAGTAACAAAGACATACACTGACCCCAAGTAACAAAGACATACAGTTGCACCAAGTAACACAGACATACACTGACACCAAGTAACAAAGACATACACTTACACCAAGTAACAAAGACATACGCTGACACCAAGTAACAAAGACATACACTGATACCCAGTAACACAGACACACTCTTCCACCAGGTAACACAGACAGACACTTACACCAAGTAACAAAGACATACACTGATACCCAGTAACACAGACACACAATTACACCAAGTAACAGAGACATGCACTGACACCAAGTAACAAAGACATACACTTACACCAAGTAACACAGACAGGCACTGACACCAAGTAACAAAGACATACACTTACACCAAGTAACAAAGACATACACTGACACCAAGTAACAAAGACATACACTGACACCAAGTAACAAAGACATACACTTACACCAAGTAACACAGACAAACACTGACACCAAGTAACAAAGACACAGGCATACACCAAATACACAGACATACACTGACACCAAGTAACAAAGACATTCTCTGATACCCAGTAACACAGACACACACTAACACCAAGTCACAAAGACATGCACTGACACTCAGTAACAAAGACAAACACTGACACCCAGTAACAAAGACACACACTGACACCCAGTAACAAAGACATACACTGACACCAAGCAACAAAGACATACAATGATACCCAGTATCACAGACACGCACTGACACCCAGAAATAAAGACATTCGTTGACACCAAGTAACAAAGACAGACACTGATAACCAGTAACACAGACACACACTTAAACCAAGTAGCAAAGACATACACTGATACCCAGTAACACAGACACACACTTACACCAAGTAACAAAGACATACTCTGACACAAAGTAACAAAGACATACACATACACCAAGTAACAAAGACATACACTGACACCAAGTAACAAAGACATACACTGATACCCAGTCACACATACTCACACTTACACCAAGTCACAAAGACATGCACTGACACTCAGTAACAAAGACAAACACTGACACCCAGTAACAAAGACACACACTGACACCAAGTAACAAAGACACACACTGACACCAAGTAACAAAGACAGACACTGATACCCAGTAACACAGACACACACGTACACCAAGTAACAAAGACATACACTGATATCCAGCAACACAGGCACACACTTACACCAAGTAACAAAGACAGACTCTGATACCCAGTAACACAGACATACACTTACACCAAGTATCAAAGACAGACACTGACACCAAGTAGCAAAGACATACACTTACATCAAGTAACAAAGACGTCCACTGACACCAAGTAACAAAGACATACACTTACAACAAGTAACAAAGACATACACTGACACCAAGTAACAAAGACATACAGTTACACCAATAACACAGACATACATTGACACCAAGTAACAAAGACATACACTTACACCAAGTAACAAAGACATACACTGACACCAAGTAACATAGACATACACAGATACCCAGTAACACAGACACACATATACACCAAGTAACACAGACACACACTTACACCAAATAACAAAGACAGAGAATGACACCAAGGAACAAAGACAGACACTGATACCCATTAACACAGACACACAATTACACCAAGTAACAGAGACATACACTGACACGTGGTAAAAAAGACATACACTTACACCAAGTAACAAAGATATACACTGACACCAAGTAACAAAGACATACAGTTACACCAAGTAACACAGACATACACTGACACCAAGTAACAAATACATACACTTACACCAAGTAACAAAGACATACACTTACACCAAGTAACACGGACATTCAGTGACACCAAGTAACAAAGACGTCCACTGACACCAAGTAACAAAGACATACACTTACAACAAGTAACAAAGACATACACTGACACCAAGTAACAAAGACATCCACTTACATCAAGTACAAAGACATACACTGACACCAAGCAACAAAGACATACAATGATACCCAGTATCACAGACACGCACTGACACAAAGTAACAAAGGCAGACACTGAAACCCAGTAACACAGACACACAATTACACCAAGTAACAAAGACATACACTGATACCCAGTAACACAGACACACACTTACACCAAGTAACAAAGACATACACTGACACAAAGTAACAAAGACATACACTTACAACAAGTAACAAAGACATTCACTGACACGATGTAACAAAGACATACACTGATACCCAGAAACACAGACACACACTTACACCAAGTAACAAAGACATACACTGATACCCAATAACACAGACACACACTTACACCAACTAACACAGTCATACACCGACACAAAGTAACAAAGGCATACACTGACACCCAGGAACACAGATACACACTGACACCCAGTAACACAGACACGCACTTACACCATGTCACAAAGACATACACTGACACCCAGTAACAAAGACATGCACTGACACCCAGTAACACAGACACACACTGACACCATGTAACAAAGACATACAATGATACCCAGTAACACAGACACACAATTACACCAAGTAACAAAGACATACACTGACACCAATTAACAAAGACATACACTGATACCCAGGAACACAGACACACACTTACACCAAGTAACAAAGACATACACTGACACCAAGTAACAAAGACATACATTTACATCAATTAAAAAAGACATACATTGACACCAGGTAACAAAGACATACACTGATACCCAATAACACAGACACACACTTACACCAAGTAACAAATACATACACTGATACCCAGTTACACAGACATACACTTACACCAAGTAACAAAGACACACACAGATACCAAGTAACAAAGACGTACACTGATACCCAGTAACACAGAGACACACTTACACCAAGTAACAAAGACATACACTGATACCCAGTTCCACAGACACACACTTACACCAAGTAACGAAGACAGACACTGATACCCAGTAACACAGACATACACTTACACCAAGTATCAAAGACATACACTGACACCAAGTAGCAAAGACATACACTTACAGCAAGTAACAAAGACATACACTGACACCAAGTAACAAAGACATACACTTACACCAAGTAACAAAGACATACACTGACACCTAGTAACAAAGACATACACATACACCAGGTAACACAGACATACACTGACACCAAGTAACACAGACATACACTGACACCTAGTAACAAATACATACACTTACACCGAGTAACAAATACATGCACTGACACCAAGTAACAAAGACATACACTGATACCCAGTAACACAGACACACACTTACACCAAGTAACACAGACACACACTTACACCAAGTAACAGAGACATACACTGACACCAAGTAACAAAGACATACACTTGCACCAAGTAACAAAGACATGCAAGGACACCAAGAAGCAAAGACATACACTTACACCAAGTAACAAAGACATACACTGACACCAAGTACAAAGACATGCACTTACACCAAGTAGCTCAGACATACACTGACACCAAGTAACAAAGACACACACATACACCAGGTACACAGACATACACTGACACCAAGTAACAAAGACATACACAGACACCAAGTAACAAAGACGTACACTGATACCCAGTAACACAGCCACACACTGATACCAAGTAACAAAGACAGACACTGATACCCAGTAACACAGACATACACTTACACCAAGTATCAAAGACATACACTGACACCAAGTAGCAAAGACATACACTTACACCAAGTAGCAAATACATACACTTACACCAAGTAACAAAGACATACACTGACACCAAGTAACAAAGACATACACTGACACCAAGTAACAAAGAAACACACTTACACCAAGTACACAGACGTACACTGACACCAAGTAACAAAGACATACACTGATACCCAGGAACACAGACAAACACTTACAGCAAGTAACAAAGACATACACTGACACCAAGTAACAAAGACATACACTTACAACAAATAACACAGACATACACTGACACCAAGTAACAAAGACATACACTTACACCAACTAACAAAGACACACACTTACACCAAGTAACACAGACATACACTGACACCAATTAACAAAGACATTCACTTACACCAAGTAAGAAAGACACACACTTACACCAAGTAACACAGACCTGCACTGACACCAATTAACAAAGACATACCCTTACACCAAGTAACAAAGACATACACTGACACCAAGTAACAAAGACATACACTTCCACCAAGTAAGCCAGACATACACTTACACCAAGTAACAAAGACATACACTGACACCAATTAACAAAGACATACACTGATACCCAGTAACACAGACACACACGTACACCCAGTAACACAGACTCACACTTACACCAAGTAACAGAGACATACACTGATACCCAGTAACACAGACTCACACTGACACAAAGTAACAAAGACATACACTGATACCCAGTAACACAGACACGCACTTACACCAAGTCACAAAGACATACACTGACACCCAGTAACAAAGACATGCACTGACACCCAGTAACAAAGACACACACTGACACCAAGTAACAATGACATACACTGATACCCAGTAACACAGACACACACTTACACCAAGTAACAAAGACATACACTGACACCAATTAACAAAGTCATACACTGATACCCAGTAACACAGAAACACACTTACACCAAGTAACAAAGGCATACACTGACACCAAGTAACAAAGACATGCACTTACACCAATTGAAAAAGACATACTCTGGCACCAAGTAACACAGACACACATTTACACCAAGTAACAAAGACATACACTGATACCCAGTAACACAGACACACACTTACACCAAGTATCACGGACATACACTGACACCAAGTAACAAAGACATACACTGACACCCAGGAACACAGATACATAGTGACACCCAATAACACAGAGAAACACTGACACCAAGTAACAAAGACAGACACTGGCACCAAGTAACACAGACATGCACTGAAACCAAGTAACAAAGACACCCACTTAGACCAAGTACAAAGACATACAATGACACCAAGCAACAAAGACATACAATGAAACCCAGTATCACAGACACGCACTGACAACCAGTAACAAAGACATACATTGACAACAAGTAACAAAGACAGACACTGATTCCCAGTAACACAGACAAACACTTACAGCAAGTTGCAAAGACATACACTGATACCCAGTAACACAGACACACACTTACACCAAATAACAAAGACATGCACTGATACCCAGTTACACAGACACACACTTACACCAAGTAACACAGACACACACAGACACCAAGTAACAAAGACATACTCTGACACAAAGTAACAAAGACATACACATACACCAAGTAACAAAGACATACACTGACACCAAGTAACAAAGACATACACTGATACCCAATAACACAGACACACACTTGCACCAAGTAACAAAGACATACACTGATACCCAGTTACACAGACACACACTTACACCAAGTAACACAGACACACACAGACACCAAGTAATAAAGACATACACTGATACCCAGTAACACAGACACGCACTTACACCAAATAACAAAGACATACACTGACACCAAGTAACAAAGACATACACTGACACCAAGTAACAAAGACAGACACTGATACCCAGTAACACAGACACACACGTACACCATGTAACAAAGACAGACACTGATACCCAGTAACACAGACATACACTTACACCAAGTATCAAAGACATACACTGACACCAAGTAGCAAAGACATACACTTACACCAAGTAACAAAGACGTCCACTGACACCAAGTAACAAAGACATACACTTACAACCAGTAACAAAGACTTACACTGACACCAAGTAACAAAGACATACAGTTACACCAAGTAACACAGACATACATTGACAACAAGTAACAAAGACATACACTTACACCAAGTAACAAAGACATACACTGACACCAAGTAACATAGACATACACAGATACCTAGTAACACAGACACACATATACACCAAGTAACACAGACACACACTTACACCAAGTAGCAAAGACAGACAATGAAACCAAGTAACAAAGACAGACACTGATACCCAGTAACACAGACACACAATTACACCAAGTAACAGAGACATACACTGACAAGTGGTAAAAAAGACATACACTTACACCAAGTAACAAAGACATGCACTGACTCCAAGTAACAAAGACATACACTTACACCAAGTAACACAGAATAAAACTGACACCAAGTAACAAAGACACACACTGATACCCAGTAACACAGACACACACTTACACCAAGTCACAAAGACATACACTGACACCCAGTAACAAAGACAAACACTGAAACCCAGTAACAAAGACACACACTGACACCAAGTAACAAAGACACACACTGACACCAAGTAACAAAGACATACACAGACACCAAGTAACGAAGACAGACACTGATACGCAGTAACACAGACACACACTTACACCAAGTAACAAAGACATACACTGATACCCAGCAACACAGACACACACTTACACCAAGTATCAAAGACATACACAGACACCAAGTAGCAAAGACATACACTTACACCAAGTAACAAAGACATACACTGACACCAATTAACAAAGACATACACTTACACCAAGTAACAAAGACATACACTGACACCAAGTAACAAAGACATACACTTACACCAAGAAACACAGACATACACTGACACCAAGTAACAAAGACATACACTTACAGCAAGTAACAGAGACATACACTGACACCAAGTAACAAAGACATACACTGATACCCAGTAACACAGACACACACTTACACCAAGTAACACAGACATACACTGACACCAAGTAACAAAGACATACTCTGACACCAAGTAACAAAGACATACACTGATACCCAGTAACACAGACACAAACTTACACCAAGTAACAAAGACAGACAATGACACCAAATAACAAAGACATACACTGATACCCAGTAACACAGAGACACACTTACACCAAGTAACAGAGACATACACTGACACCCAGTAACAAAGACATACACTTACACCAAGTAACAAAGACATACACTTACACCAAGTAACAAAGGCATACACTTACACCAAGTAACACAGACATACACTGACACCAAGTAACAAAGACACACACTTACACCAAGTACACAGACATACACTGACACCAAGTAACAAAGACATACACTGATACCCAGTAACACAGACAAACACTTACAGCAAGTAACAAAGACATACACTGACACCAAGTAACAAAGACATACACTTACAACAAATAACACAGGCATACACTGACACCAAGTAACAAAGACATACACTTACACCAACTAACAAAGACACACACTTACACCAAGTAACACAGACATACACTGACACCAATTAATAAATACATTCACTTACACCAAGTAAGAAAGACACACACTTACACCAAGTAACACAGACCTACACTGGCACCAAGTCACAAAGACATACACTGATACCCAGCAACACAGACACACTCTTACACCAAGTAACAAAGACAGACACTGATTCCCAGTAACACAGACACACACTTACACCAAGAATCAAAGACACATACTTACACCAAGTACACAGACATACACTGACATCAAGTAACAAAGACATGCACTGATACCCAGTAACACAGACAAACACTTACAGCAAGTAACAAAGACATACACTTACAACAAATAACACAGACGTACACTGACACCAAGTAACAAAGACATACACTTGCACCAACTAACAAAGACACACACTTACACCAAGTAACACAGACATACACTGACACCAATTAATAAATACATTCACTTACACCAAGTAGAAAGACACACACTTACACCAAGTAACACAGACCTACACTGACAACAAGTCACAAAGACATACACTGATACCCAGCAACACAGACACACTCTTACACCAAGTAACAAAGACAGACACTGATACCCAGTAACACAGACACACACTTACACCAAGAATCAAAGACATACACTGATACCCAATAACACAGACACACACTTACACCAAATAACACAGTCATACACCGACACAAAGTAACAAAGACATACACTTACAACAAGTAACAAAGACACACTCTTACACCAAGTAACAAAGACAGACACTGATACCCAGTAACACAGACACACACTTACACCAAGAATCAAAGACATACACTGATACCCAATAACACAGACACACACTTACACCAAATAACACAGTCATACACCGACACAAAGTAACAAAGGCATACACTGACACCCAGGAACACAGATACACACTGACACCCAGTAACACCGAGAAACACTTACTCCAAGTAACAAAGACATACACTGAAACCCAGTAACACAGACACGCACTTACACCATGTCACAAAGACATACACTGACACCAAGTAACAAAGACATACACTTACAACAAGTAACAAAGACATACACTGACACCAAGTAACAAAGACATACAGTTACACCAATAACACAGACATACATTGACACCAAGTAACAAAGACATACACTTACACCAAGTAACACAGACATACACTGACACCAAGTAACAAAGACATCCACTTACATCAAGTACAAAGACATACACTGACACCAAGCAACAAATACATACAATGATACCCAGTATCACAGACACGCACTGACACAAAGTAACAAAGGCAGACACTGAAACCCAGTAACAGAGACACACAATTACACCAAGTAACAAAGACATACACTGATACCCAGTAACACAGACACACACTTACACCAAGTAACAAAGACATACACTGACACAAAGCAACAAAGACATACACTTACAACAAGTAACAAAGACATTCACTGACACGATGTAACAAAGACATACACTGATACCCAGAAACACAGACACACACTTACACCAAGTAACAAAGACATACACTGATAACCAATAACACAGACACACACTTACACCAACTAACACAGTCATACACCGACACAAAGTAACAAAGGCATACACTGACACCCAGGAACACAGATACACACTGACACCCAGTAACACCGAGAAACACTTACTCCAAGTAACAAAGACATACACTGAAACCCAGTAACACAGACACGCACTTACACCATGTCACAAAGACATACACTGACACCCAGTAACAAAGACATGCACTTACACCCAGTAACACAGACACACAATTACACCAAGTAACAAAGACATACACTGACACCAATTAACAAAGACATACACTGATACCCAGGAACACAGACACACACTTACACCAAGTAACAAAGACATACACTGACACCAAGTAACAAAGACATACATTTACACCAATTAAAAAAGACATACATTGACACCAGGTAACAAAGACATACACTGATACCCAATAACACAGACACACACTTACACCAAGTAACAAATACATACACTGATACCCAGTTACACAGACATACACTTACACCAAGTAACAAAGACACACACAGACACCAAGTAACAAAGACGTACACTGATACCCAGTAACACAGAGACACACTTACACCAAGTAACAAAGACATACACTGATACCCAGTTCCACAGACACACACTTACACCAAGTAACAAAGACAGACACTGATACCCAGTAACACAGACATACACTTACACCAAGTATCAAAGACATACACTGACACCAAGTAGCAAAGACATACACTTACAGCAAGTAACAAAGACATACACTGACACCAGGTAACAAAGACATACACTTACACCAAGTAACAAAGACATACACTGACACCTAGTAACAAAGACATACACATACACCAGGTAACACAGACATACACTGACACCAAGTAACACAGACATACACTGACACCTAGTAACAAATACATACACTTACACCGAGTAACAAATACATGCACTGACACCAAGTAACAAAGACATACACTGATACCCAGTAACACAGACACACACTTACACCAAGTAACACAGACACACACTTACACCAAGTAACAGAGACATACACTGACACCAAGTAACAAAGACATACACTTGCACCAAGTAACAAAGACATGCACGGACACCAAGAAGAAAAGACATACACTTACACCAAGTAACAAAGACATACACTGACACCAAGTAACAAAGACATGCACTTACACCAAGTAGCTCAGACATACACTGACACCAAGTAACAAAGACACACACATACACCAGGTACACAGACATACACTGACACCAAGTAACAAAGACATACACAGACACCAAGTAACAAAGACGTACACTGATACCCAGTAACACAGCCACACACAGACACCAAGTAACAAAGACAGACACTGACACCAAGTAACAAAGACAGACACTGACACCAAGTAACAAAGACAGACACTGATACCCAGCAACACAGACACACACTTACACCAAGTTACAAAGACAGACACTGACACCAAGTAACAAAGACAGACACTGATACCCAGTAACACAGACATACACTTACACCAAGTATCAAAGACATACACTGACACCAAGTAGCAAAGACATATACTTACACCAAGTAACAAAGACATACACTTACACCAAGTAGCAAATACATACACATACACCAAGTAACAAAGACATACACTGACACCAAGTAACAAAGAAACACACTTACACCAAGTACACAGACGTACACTGACACCAAGTAACAAAGACATACACTGATACCCAGGAACACAGACAAACACTTACAGCAAGTAACAAAGACATACACTGACACCAAGTAACAAAGACATACACTTACACCAACTAACAAAGACAGACACTTACACCAAGTAACACAGACATACACTGACACCAATTAACAAAGACATTCACTTACACCAAGTAAGAAAGACACACACTTACACCAAGTAACACAGACCTGCACTGACACCAATTAACAAAGACATACCCTTACACCAAGTAACAAAGACATACACTGACACCAAGTAACAAAGACATACACTGACACCAAGTAACAAAGACATACACTTCCACCAACTAACAAAGACACACACTTACACGAAGTAACACAGACATACACTGACACCAATTAACAAAGACATTCACTTACACCAAGTAAGAAAGACACACACTTACACCAAGTAACACAGACCTGCACTGACACCAATTAACAAAGACATACCCTTACACCAAGTAACAAAGACATACACTGACACCAAGTAACAAAGACATACACTGACACCAAGTAACAAAGACATACACTTCCACCAAGTAAGCCAGACATACACTTACACCAAGTAACAAAGACATACACTGACACCAATTAACAAAGACATACACTGATACCCAGTAACACAGACACACACGTACACCCAGTAACACAGACTCACACTTACACCAAGTAACAGAGACATACACTGATACCCAGTAACACAGACTCACACTGACACAAAGTAACAAAGACATGCACTGACACCCAGTAACAAAGACACACACTGACACCAAGTAACAAAGACATACACTGATACCCAGTAACACAGACACACACTTACACCAAGTAACAAAGACATACACTGACACCAATTAACAAAGACATACACTGATACCCAGTAACACAGACACACACTTACACCAAGTAACAAAGGCATACACTGACACCAAGTAACAAAGACATGCACTTACACCAATTGAAAAAGACATACTCTGGCACCAAGTAACACAGACACACATTTACACCAAGTAACAAAGACATACACTGATACCCAGTAACACAGACACACACTTACACCAAGTATCACGGACATACACTGACACCAAGTAACAAAGACATACACTGACACCCAGGAACACAGATACATAGTGACACCCAATAACACAGAGAAACACTGACACCAAGTAACAAAGACAGACACTGGCACCAAGTAACACAGACATGCACTGACACCAAGTAACAAAGACACCCACTTAGACCAAGTACAAAGACATACACTGACACCAAGCAACAAAGACATACAATGAAACCCAGTATCACAGACACGCACTGACACCCAGTAACACAGACAAACACTTAAAGCAAGTTGCAAAGACATACACTGATACCCAGTAACACAGACACACACTTACACCAAATAACAAAGACATGCACTGATACCAAGTTACACAGACACACACTTACACCAAGTAACACAGACACACACAGACACCAAGTAACAAAGACATACTCTGACACAAAGTAACAAAGACATACACATACACCAAGTAACAAAGACATACACTGACACCAAGTAACAAAGACATACACTGATACCCAGTTACACAGACACACACTTACACCAAGTAACACAGACACACACAGACACCAAGTAATAAAGACATACACTGATACCCAGTAACACAGACACGCACTTACACCAAATAACAAAGACATACACTGACACCAAGTAACAAAGACAGACACTGATACCCAGTAACACAGACACACACGTACACCAAGTAACAAAGTCAGACACTGATACCCAGCAACACAGGCACACACTTACACCAAGTAACAATGACAGACTCTGATACCCAGTAACACAGACATACACTTACACCAAGTATCAAAGACATACACTGACACCAAGTAGCAAAGACATACACTTACACCAAGTAACAAAGACGTCCACTGACACCAAGTAACAAAGACATACACTTACAACCAGTAACAAAGACTTACACTGACACCAAGTAACAAAGACATACAGTTACACCAAGTAACACAGACATACATTGACAACAAGTAACAAAGACATACACTTACACCAAGTAACAAAGACATACACTGACACCAAGTAACATAGACATACATATACACCAAGTAACACAGACACACACTTACACCAAGTAGCAAAGACAGACAATGAAACCAAGTAACAAAGACAGACACTGATACCCAGTAACACAGACACACAATTACACCAAGTAACAGAGACATACACTGACAAGTGGTAAAAAAGACATACACTTACACCAAGTAACAAAGACATGCACTGACACCAAGTAACAAAGACATACACTTACACCAAGTAACAAAGACATACACTGACACCAAGTAACAAAGACATACACTTACACCAAGTAACACAGAATAAAACTGACACCAAGTAACAAAGACACACACTGATACCCAGTAACACAGACACACACTTACACCAAGTAACAAAGACAGACACTGATACCCAGTAACACAGACACACACTAACACCAAGTCACAAAGACATACACTGACACCCAGTAACAAAGACAAACACTGAAACCCAGTAACAAAGACACACACTGACACCAAGTAACAAAGACACACACTGACACCAAGTAACGAAGACAGACACTGATACGCAGTAACACAGACACACACTTACACCAAGTAACAAAGACATACACTGATACCCAGCAACACAGACACACACTTACACCAAGTATCAAAGACATACACAGACACCAGGTAGCAAAGACATACACTTACACCAAGTAACAAAGACATACACTGACACCAATTAACAAAGACATACACTTACACCAAGTAACAAAGACATACACTGACACGAAGTAACAAAGACATACACTTACACCAAGAAACACAGACATACACTGACACCAAGTAACAAAGACATACACTTACAGCAAGTAACAGAGACATACACTGACACCAAGTAACAAAGACATACACTGATACCCAGTAACACAGACACACACTTACACCAAGTAACACAGACATACACTGACACCAAGTAACAAAGACATACTCTGACACCAAGTAACACAGAATAAAACTGACACCAAGTAACAAAGACACACACTGATACCCAGTAACACAGACACACACTTACACCAAGTAACAAAGACAGACACTGATACCCAGTAACACAGACACACACTAACACCAAGTCACAAAGACATACACTGACACCCAGTAACAAAGACAAACACTGAAACCCAGTAACAAAGACACACACTGACACCAAGTAACAAAGACACACACTGACACCAAGTAACAAAGACATACACAGACACCAAGTAACGAAGACAGACACTGATACGCAGTAACACAGACACACACTTACACCAAGTAACAAAGACATACACTGATACCCACAACACAGACACACACTTACACCAAGTATCAAAGACATACACAGACACCAGGTAGCAAAGACATACACTTACACCAAGTAACAAAGACATACACTGACACCAAGTAACAAAGACATACACTTACACCAAGAAACACAGACATACACTGACACCAAGTAACAAAGACATACACTTACAGCAAGTAACAGAGACATACACTGACACCAAGTAACAAAGACATACACTGATACCCAGTAACACAGACACACACTTACACCAAGTAACACAGACATACACTGACACCAAGTAACAAAGACATACTCTGACACCAAGTAACAAAGACATACACTGATACCCAGTAACACAGACACAAACTTACACCAAGTAACAAAGACAGACAATGACACCAAATAACAAAGACATACACTTACACCAAGTAACAAAGGCATACACTTCCACCAAGTAACACAGACATACACTGACACCAAGTAACAAAGACACACACTTACACCAAGTACACAGACATACACTGACACCAAGTAACAAAGACATACACTGATACCCAGTAACACAGACAAACACTTACAGCAAGTAACAAAGACATACACTGACACCAAGTAACAAAGACATACACTTACAACAAATAACACAGGCATACACTGACACCAAGTAACAAAGACATACACTTACACCAACTAACAAAGACACACACTTACACCAAGTAACAAAGACACACACTTACACCAAGTAACACAGACATACACTGACACAAATTAACAAATACATTCACTTACACCAAGTAAGAAAGACACACACTTACACCAAGTAACACAGACCTACACTGGCACCAAGTCACAAAGACATACACTGATACCCAGCAACACAGACACACTCTTACACCAAGTAACAAAGACAGACACTGATTCCCAGTAACACAGACATACACTGACACCAAGTAACAAAGACATGCACTGATACCCAGTAACACAGACAAACACTTACAGCAAGTAACAAAGACATACACTTAAAACAAATAACAAAGACACACACTTACACCAAGTAACACAGACATACACTGACACCAATTAACAAATACATTCACTTACACCAAGTAGAAAGACACACACTTACACCAAGTAACACAGACCTACACTGACAACAAGTCACAAAGGCATACACTGACACCCAGGAACACAGACACACACTTACACCCAGTAACACAGAGAAACACTTACTCCAAGTAACAAAGACATACACTGAAACCCAGGAACACAGACACGCACTTACACCATGTCACAAAGACATACACTGACACCCAGTAACAAAGACATGCACTGACACCCAGTAACACAAACACACACTGACACCATGTAACAAAGACATACAATGATACCCAGTAACACAGACACACACTTACACCAAGTAACAAAGACATACACTGACACCAAGTAACAAAGACATACATTTACACCAATTAAAAAAGACATACATTGACACCAGGTAACAAAGACATACACTGATACCCAATAACACAGACACACACTTACACCAAGTAACAAATACATACACTGATACCCAGTTACATAGACATACACTTTCACCAAGTAACTCAGACACACACAGACACCAAGTAACAAAGACGTACACTGATACCCAGTAACAGAGACACACTTACACCAAGTAACAAAGACATACACTGATACCCAGTTACACAGACACACACTTACACCAAGTAACAAAGACAGACACTGATACCCAGTAACACAGACATACACTTACACCAAGTATCAAAGACATACACTGACACCAAGTAGCAAAGACATACACTTACAGCAAGTAAGAAAGACATACACTGACACCAAGTAACAAAGACATACACTTACACCAAGTAACAAAGACATACACTGACACCAAGTAACAAAGACATACACATACACCAGGTAACACAGACATACACTGACACCAAGTAACACAGACATACACTGACACCTAGTAACAAATACATACCCTTACACCGAGTAACAAAGACATACACTGACACCAAGTAACAAAGACATACACTGATACCTAGTAACACAGACACACACTTACACCAAGTAACACAGACACACACTTACACCAAGTAACAGAGACATACACTGACACCAAGTAACAAAGACATACACTTACACCAAGTAACAAAGACATGCACGGACACCAAGAAGCAAAGACATACACTTACACAAAGTAACAATTTCAGTAAGTTACAAGTTAATCCCTTTTTTGTTTCGGAGGACCGGGGACTGCTGGGTAGGGGAAAACTATTTATTTGGGCAGTTTTAAAATCTTTGTCTTTTGCGAGGAGCAGCCTTGATAGAACGGGGTGCGGAGCGGACTTTCAGCTGAGCGGTCAATTTCAGTAAGTTACAAGTTAATCCCTTTTTTGTTTCGGAGGACCGGGGACTGCTGGGTAGGGGAAAACTATTTATTTGGGCAGTTTTAAAATCTTTGTCTTTTGCGAGGAGCAGCCTTGATAGAACGGGGTGCGGAGCGGACTTTCAGCTGAGCGGTCAATTTCAGTAAGTTACAAGTTAATCCCTTTTTTGTTTCGGAGGACCGGGGACTGCTGGGTAGGGGAAAACTATTTATTTGGGCAGTTTTAAAATCTTTGTCTTTTGCGAGGAGCAGCCTTGATAGAACGGGGTGCGGAGCGGACTTTCAGCTGAGCGGTCAATTTCAGTAAGTTACAAGTTAATCCCTTTTTTGTTTCGGAGGACCGGGGACTGCTGGGTAGGGGAAAACTATTTATTTGGGCAGTTTTAAAATCTTTGTCTTTTGCGAGGAGCAGCCTTGATAGAACGGGGTGCGGAGCGGACTTTCAGCTGAGCGGTCAATTTCAGTAAGTTACAAGTTAATCCCTTTTTTGTTTCGGAGGACCGGGGACTGCTGGGTAGGGGAAAACTATTTATTTGGGCAGTTTTAAAATCTTTGTCTTTTGCGAGGAGCAGCCTTGATAGAATGGGGTGCGGAGCGGACTTTCAGCTGAGCGGTCAATTTCAGTAAGTTACAAGTTAATCCCTTTTTTGTTTCGGAGGACCGGGGACTGCTGGGTAGGGGAAAACTATTTATTTGGGCAGTTTTAAAATCTTTGTCTTTTGCGAGGAGCAGCCTTGATAGAACGGGGTGCGGAGCGGACTTTCAGCTGAGCGGTCAATTTCAGTAAGTTACAAGTTAATCCCTTTTTTGTTTCGGAGGACCGGGGACTGCTGGGTAGGGGAAAACTATTTATTTGGGCAGTTTTAAAATCTTTGTCTTTTGCGAGGAGCAGCCTTGATAGAACGGGGTGCGGAGCGGACTTTCAGCTGAGCGGTCAATTTCAGTAAGTTACAAGTTAATCCCTTTTTTGTTTCGGAGGACCGGGGACTGCTGGGTAGGGGAAAACTATTTATTTGGGCAGTTTTAAAATCTTTGTCTTTTGCGAGGAGCAGCCTTGATAGAACGGGGTGCGGAGCGGACTTTCAGCTGAGCGGTCAATTTCAGTAAGTTACAAGTTAATCCCTTTTTTGTTTCGGAGGACCGGGGACTGCTGGGTAGGGGAAAACTATTTATTTGGGCAGTTTTAAAATCTTTGTCTTTTGCGAGGAGCAGCCTTGATAGAACGGGGTGCGGAGCGGACTTTCAGCTGAGCGGTCAATTTCAGTAAGTTACAAGTTAATCCCTTTTTTGTTTCGGAGGACCGGGGACTGCTGGGTAGGGGAAAACTATTTATTTGGGCAGTTTTAAAATCTTTGTCTTTTGCGAGGAGCAGCCTTGATAGAACGGGGTGCGGAGCGGACTTTCAGCTGAGCGGTCAATTTCAGTAAGTTACAAGTTAATCCCTTTTTTGTTTCGGAGGACCGGGGACTGCTGGGTAGGGGAAAACTATTTATTTGGGCAGTTTTAAAATCTTTGTCTTTTGCGAGGAGCAGCCTTGATAGAACGGGGTGCGGAGCGGACTTTCAGCTGAGCGGTCAATTTCAGTAAGTTACAAGTTAATCCCTTTTTTGTTTCGGAGGACCGGGGACTGCTGGGTAGGGGAAAACTATTTATTTGGGCAGTTTTAAAATCTTTGTCTTTTGCGAGGAGCAGCCTTGATAGAACGGGGTGCGGAGCGGACTTTCAGCTGAGCGGTCAATTTCAGTAAGTTACAAGTTAATCCCTTTTTTGTTTCGGAGGACCGGGGACTGCTGGGTAGGGGAAAACTATTTATTTGGGCAGTTTTAAAATCTTTGTCTTTTGCGAGGAGCAGCCTTGATAGAACGGGGTGCGGAGCGGACTTTCAGCTGAGCGGTCAATTTCAGTAAGTTACAAGTTAATCCCTTTTTTGTTTCGGAGGACCGGGGACTGCTGGGTAGGGGAAAACTATTTATTTGGGCAGTTTTAAAATCTTTGTCTTTTGCGAGGAGCAGCCTTGATAGAACGGGGTGCGGAGCGGACTTTCAGCTGAGCGGTCAATTTCAGTAAGTTACAAGTTAATCCCTTTTTTGTTTCGGAGGACCGGGGACTGCTGGGTAGGGGAAAACTATTTATTTGGGCAGTTTTAAAATCTTTGTCTTTTGCGAGGAGCAGCCTTGATAGAACGGGGTGCGGAGCGGACTTTCAGCTGAGCGGTCAATTTCAGTAAGTTACAAGTTAATCCCTTTTTTGTTTCGGAGGACCGGGGACTGCTGGGTAGGGGAAAACTATTTATTTGGGCAGTTTTAAAATCTTTGTCTTTTGCGAGGAGCAGCCTTGATAGAACGGGGTGCGGAGCGGACTTTCAGCTGAGCGGTCAATTTCAGTAAGTTACAAGTTAATCCCTTTTTTGTTTCGGAGGACCGGGGACTGCTGGGTAGGGGAAAACTATTTATTTGGGCAGTTTTAAAATCTTTGTCTTTTGCGAGGAGCAGCCTTGATAGAACGGGGTGCGGAGCGGACTTTCAGCTGAGCGGTCAATTTCAGTAAGTTACAAGTTAATCCCTTTTTTGTTTCGGAGGACCGGGGACTGCTGGGTAGGGGAAAACTATTTATTTGGGCAGTTTTAAAATCTTTGTCTTTTGCGAGGAGCAGCCTTGATAGAACGGGGTGCGGAGCGGACTTTCAGCTGAGCGGTCAATTTCAGTAAGTTACAAGTTAATCCCTTTTTTGTTTCGGAGGACCGGGGACTGCTGGGTAGGGGAAAACTATTTATTTGGGCAGTTTTAAAATCTTTGTCTTTTGCGAGGAGCAGCCTTGATAGAACGGGGTGCGGAGCGGACTTTCAGCTGAGCGGTCAATTTCAGTAAGTTACAAGTTAATCCCTTTTTTGTTTCGGAGGACCGGGGACTGCTGGGTAGGGGAAAACTATTTATTTGGGCAGTTTTAAAATCTTTGTCTTTTGCGAGGAGCAGCCTTGATAGAACGGGGTGCGGAGCGGACTTTCAGCTGAGCGGTCAATTTCAGTAAGTTACAAGTTAATCCCTTTTTTGTTTCGGAGGACCGGGGACTGCTGGGTAGGGGAAAACTATTTATTTGGGCAGTTTTAAAATCTTTGTCTTTTGCGAGGAGCAGCCTTGATAGAACGGGGTGCGGAGCGGACTTTCAGCTGAGCGGTCAATTTCAGTAAGTTACAAGTTAATCCCTTTTTTGTTTCGGAGGACCGGGGACTGCTGGGTAGGGGAAAACTATTTATTTGGGCAGTTTTAAAATCTTTGTCTTTTGCGAGGAGCAGCCTTGATAGAACGGGGTGCGGAGCGGACTTTCAGCTGAGCGGTCAATTTCAGTAAGTTACAAGTTAATCCCTTTTTTGTTTCGGAGGACCGGGGACTGCTGGGTAGGGGAAAACTATTTATTTGGGCAGTTTTAAAATCTTTGTCTTTTGCGAGGAGCAGCCTTGATAGAACGGGGTGCGGAGCGGACTTTCAGCTGAGCGGTCAATTTCAGTAAGTTACAAGTTAATCCCTTTTTTGTTTCGGAGGACCGGGGACTGCTGGGTAGGGGAAAACTATTTATTTGGGCAGTTTTAAAATCTTTGTCTTTTGCGAGGAGCAGCCTTGATAGAACGGGGTGCGGAGCGGACTTTCAGCTGAGCGGTCAATTTCAGTAAGTTACAAGTTAATCCCTTTTTTGTTTCGGAGGACCGGGGACTGCTGGGTAGGGGAAAACTATTTATTTGGGCAGTTTTAAAATCTTTGTCTTTTGCGAGGAGCAGCCTTGATAGAACGGGGTGCGGAGCGGACTTTCAGCTGAGCGGTCAATTTCAGTAAGTTACAAGTTAATCCCTTTTTTGTTTCGGAGGACCGGGGACTGCTGGGTAGGGGAAAACTATTTATTTGGGCAGTTTTAAAATCTTTGTCTTTTGCGAGGAGCAGCCTTGATAGAACGGGGTGCGGAGCGGACTTTCAGCTGAGCGGTCAATTTCAGTAAGTTACAAGTTAATCCCTTTTTTGTTTCGGAGGACCGGGGACTGCTGGGTAGGGGAAAACTATTTATTTGGGCAGTTTTAAAATCTTTGTCTTTTGCGAGGAGCAGCCTTGATAGAACGGGGTGCGGAGCGGACTTTCAGCTGAGCGGTCAATTTCAGTAAGTTACAAGTTAATCCCTTTTTTGTTTCGGAGGACCGGGGACTGCTGGGTAGGGGAAAACTATTTATTTGGGCAGTTTTAAAATCTTTGTCTTTTGCGAGGAGCAGCCTTGATAGAACGGGGTGCGGAGCGGACTTTCAGCTGAGCGGTCAATTTCAGTAAGTTACAAGTTAATCCCTTTTTTGTTTCGGAGGACCGGGGACTGCTGGGTAGGGGAAAACTATTTATTTGGGCAGTTTTAAAATCTTTGTCTTTTGCGAGGAGCAGCCTTGATAGAACGGGGTGCGGAGCGGACTTTCAGCTGAGCGGTCAATTTCAGTAAGTTACAAGTTAATCCCTTTTTTGTTTCGGAGGACCGGGGACTGCTGGGTAGGGGAAAACTATTTATTTGGGCAGTTTTAAAATCTTTGTCTTTTGCGAGGAGCAGCCTTGATAGAACGGGGTGCGGAGCGGACTTTCAGCTGAGCGGTCAATTTCAGTAAGTTACAAGTTAATCCCTTTTTTGTTTCGGAGGACCGGGGACTGCTGGGTAGGGGAAAACTATTTATTTGGGCAGTTTTAAAATCTTTGTCTTTTGCGAGGAGCAGCCTTGATAGAACGGGGTGCGGAGCGGACTTTCAGCTGAGCGGTCAATTTCAGTAAGTTACAAGTTAATCCCTTTTTTGTTTCGGAGGACCGGGGACTGCTGGGTAGGGGAAAACTATTTATTTGGGCAGTTTTAAAATCTTTGTCTTTTGCGAGGAGCAGCCTTGATAGAACGGGGTGCGGAGCGGACTTTCAGCTGAGCGGTCAATTTCAGTAAGTTACAAGTTAATCCCTTTTTTGTTTCGGAGGACCGGGGACTGCTGGGTAGGGGAAAACTATTTATTTGGGCAGTGGCAGTACCCGAGACACTACACGTGTAGTGTCTCCCACCCACCCTCCTCCTCTAACCAAAAAAAAAGGACTCTAGGGTGTTGATAAGGTAAGCTTTTTATTTAAAAAGTTCAGTCCGTCGGATTGCTAAGCGAACAAGTTTTGACTTTTTTTTTCGTTTGGTTTTTCAGTAGATTTATTGGGAATCTAGAATAGTGGGAATGGAGGTAAAGGCAGTTGTATGTTCCTCCTGCAGAATGTGGGAGGTAGGGGTCGCCAAGAGTGTCCCTGCTGACTGCATCTGCGGGAAGTGCACCCAACTCCAGCTCCTCGCAGACCGCGTTAGGGAACTGGAGCTGGAGCTGGATGAACTTCGGATCATTCGGGAGGCGGAGGGGATTATTGACAGGAGTTATAGGGAGGCAGTCACACCTCAGGTAAAAGAAGTAGGTAGATGGGTTACCGTCAGGGGAAGGAAAGGGAACCAGCAGGCAGTGCAGGGATCCCCTGTGGCCGTTTCCCTCAACAACAGGTATACCGTTTTGGATACTGTTGGGGGGGACGACTTACCAGGGGTAAGCAATGGGGTGCAGGTCTCTGGCACAGAGTCTGTCCCTGTTGCTCAGAAGGGAAAAGGGAAGAGGAGCAGAGCATTAGTCATTGGGGACTCCATAGTTAGGGGAACAGATAGGAGGTTCTGTGGGAACGAGAGAGACTCACGGTTGGTGTGTTGCCTCCCAGGTGCCAGGGTACGTGATGTCTCCGATCGTGTTTTTGGGATCCTTAAGGGGGAGGGGGAGCACCCCCAAGTCGTGGTCCACATAGGCACCAACGACATAGGTAGGAAGAGAGATGGGGATTTAAGGCAGAAATTCAGGGAGCTAGGGTGGAAGCTTAGAGCGAGAACAACCAGAGTTGTTATCTCTGGGTTGTTGCCTGTGCCACGTGCTAGCGAAGAGAGGAATAGGGAGAGAGAGGAGTTGAACACGTGGCTGCAGGGATGGTGTAGGAGGGAGGGTTTTGGTTTCCTGGATAATTGGGGCTCTTTCTGGGGTAGGTGGGACCTCTACAAACAGGATGGTCTTCACCTGAACCAGAGGGGTACCAATATCCTGGGGGGGAGATTTGTTAGTGCTCTTCGGGGGGGTTTAAACTAAATCAGCAGGGGAATGGGAACCTAAATTGTAGTTCCAGTGTACAGGCTGTTGAGAGTAGTGAGGTAGGGGATAAGGTTACAGGGACGCAAGAGGGCACTGGCAAGCAAGAACTTGGTTTAAAGTGTGTCTACTTCAACGCCAGGAGCATCCGGAATAAGATGGGTGAGCTTGCAGCATGGGTTGGTACCTGGGATCCTGATGTTGTGGCCATTTCGGAGACATGGGTAGAGCAGGGGCAGGAATGGATGTTGCAGGTTCCGGGATTTAGATGTTTCAGAAAGAACAGAGAAGAGGGTAAAAGGGGGGGGGGGGTGTGGCATTGTTAATCAAGGAAAGTATTACAGCGGCAGAAAGGACGTTTGAGGACTCGTCTACTGAGGTAGTATGGGCCGAGGTTAGAAACAGGAGAGGAGAGGTCACCCTGTTGGGAGTTTTCTATAGACCTCCGAATAGTTCCAGAGATGTAGAGGAAAGGATAGCGAAGATGATTCTCGACAGGAGCGAGAGTAACAGGGTAGTGGTTATGGGGGACTTTAACTTTCCAAATATTGACTGGAAATACTATAGTTCGAGTACTTTAGATGGGTC